>NW_024082298.1:0-145158 GCF_003009895.1 Hyaena hyaena
AAAAACCACAATGAGATTCTACCTCACACTTGTTAGAATGGCTATGATTAAAAAGATAAGAAATAATGTGTTGGCAAGAATATTGAGAAAAGGAAACCCTTGTGCACTGTTGGTGAAAATGCCAAATGGTACAGTCACTATGGAAAAAAGTATAGATCTAGCAATTCCACTTCTTAGTATTTATCTGAGGAAAGGAAAACACTTACTTGAAAAGATATATGTACCCCCATGTTAACTGCAGCATTTTTTATAATAGCCAAGATGTGAAAGCAACATCAAAATGCCCCATTGGTGAGTGAATGGATGAATTGTGGTATAGATTTAAGGGAATATTACTTAGCCACAAAAAAGAAAGAAATCTTGCCATTTGTGACAACATGGATGGACCTCAGGGCATTATGCTAAATGAAATAGGTCAGACAGAGAAAGACAAATGGTGTATGATATTTCTTATTTTTTATGTGAGGGGGAAAAAGTTTACAGTCACAGAGAGCAAATTATTTGTTGCCAGAAGTGGGGGCGGGGTGTGAGAAAATTGGGTAAGCGGTTTTTTTGTTTTTGTTTTTGTTGATTATTTTAGTTTAAATACATTGAATAAAATAGTTATATAAACAAAAGAATGATAAAACTTAGCAGTTTTCTGGTTGGAAATATAAATTAAGGAAGCTGTACAATAAGTTTTAATACATAGATGAAAAACAACTTTTATAAGTTACTTAGACATTTTTCTCACCTCTATTTAAGACCGGCCTAAACTGATTTAGACAGATATCTTTCCTGTAAGTCCATACAGAAAGGAGACTTTGCACTCTAATTCAGTGATATCCTCTAGTGCATAAACGTTGGTGTTAGGCAAGTTACTGAGAAATGTACATTTGGCCAAAGTTTCCTTTCATTTATGTCTCTTCTGTCTCTTCTAGAATCGCCGCACTTTGCCTTCTAGTTTCCTGGTGCTTGAATGGAGGCAGGAAACTATACTAGGGAGAAGTATGAATAGCCAGTTGCAAGTCCTGGCTAAATTTGTCACTGTGCAACCTTTTTCATTCCATCTCACATCTTTGCACCTTTTGACCTGCACCATAGAAAAGCAGTAGTGGTAATAAAACATGCCTGTCAGTGTTGAGATAAAGGTACTTGAAGATACTCTGCCCTCTAGTGGGCCTCAGGGGTCTTTGAATAGGTTAAAGTTATACCACCTTTCTTAACGTACTTACTTTTGCACCCAAAACTCTATCGAAATTGCCAACGTTACGCAGGTACCTATTGGAGAGATATTTTCTGTCCTGGTTACATTGATTTTACATGTATAGAAATGACAAGTATTTAACAACAAATGTGTATGCCCAACCTGGACTTCTCTGCCAAACTCTAAATGCACATACTCCATGTTTCTACTGAAATCTTTTCTTGGATGCATAATTACTTCAATCTTGTCATGTCCAAACTTAACCTTTGATCTTTCCTTCCATCCAAACCTATTTCAGGAGCAACTATTTACTAATCTTATATGATAGGAACTTTATTCTACTAATCACTCTGTCCAAAAACCTTAGTTGGGGTACATCTTAAACACCTCTTTATCTCCCATATTACATCCAATCATCAGGCAATTTTCATGTCTAAAACTTCCATCTATATCTAGAGTCTGATTTTTTGAAATACTTCTAACAGCTACTATCTTGTCAACAAACTTTTTAAAAAAATAACTTCTAATCTAGATTATTGGATCAGGCAATAAACATCCCAGTAGGGTCCGTTGCTTCAATTTTCATCTCTCTATGAGTATTCTCAACACAGACATCAAAATGATCTTTTTAAAATGTTGGTTCACATAACTCAAAACCCTGTAGGGGCTCTCCACTGCACCTAGAGTAAAAGCCAGTATTCATACCATGCTCTTCAAGGTCCTGCATGATCAGAGTCTTCATCTCATATCCCATTTGATCAGAACTCTTATGACTTTTCTCCTGTTATGATTTTCAGCCAAATACTTGTTCTTCTGTAACACAGTAGGCTACTAGGCATTCTCTGTCCCCAGGGCCCTCAGTCTGGCTAGCACTTCTGTCAGAACTCCTGTCTACCTCTCCTTCTCCCCTCATATCCCCTTGGTTAATCCCCTTACCTTTGCTATCAAATTTTTATTCAAACCTCACCTTTCACTGAGGTCTATCTTGGCCACAGTATTGAAGATTGTGATCTGTTCCCTATCCCACCCCACCCCATTATTCCAAATCCTCCTTATCCTGCTCTAATTTTCTCTCCCAAAGCACATGTCCTCTCAGTTTCCATCATTTACATATTATTTATCATGATTTTCTTATTTTCTCTCTCTACCAAGAAGCTACATGAGGGTAGAATTTTTATTCATTGATGTATTCCAAGTGCCTAGGACAGTACTTGATAAATATTAAATGAATGGATAATGCCTTAAGCCTTCTTGAGATATTTGTATGTTAAAAATGTTGCTTACTCATCCGCAGAAGTTGGCCTCCAGTAATAAAATTTCATGCAGTGTGGCAGATTTCTGGGGAATATCCTGTGGTTTTCCCACTACTGGTCTTATTGAGTAGTTTACATCTCTGAAACTTGTACAATTGATATTTCTGAAACTTCAGAATTAAAATCTGGGTCACTATATATCTGCAAAACTGTTAATATGTTTAGAGGCATAAAAATGTATGTTATATACACACACACGTGCGTGCACGTGTACACATACATGTGTGTTTTAAGACATTTGAGGGGAATACGTGATGATTAATAAAGGCCCCCAAAAGACATTATAGTGTAGCAGTTAACACAGGTTCTGGAGTCTTAGTTAAATCTTGGTTACTCTGCCTTCTAACATGCAACTTTGGGTAAGTTATTGGACTTCTCTCGGCCTCTGTAAAAACTGGTCCTTCTTGTAGCAGAGCACTGCAGTTTGTTTATGATAGCTATGAGAAAAAGAAACATAATAGGTTACATACTTCTTATAATCTGCAAATAATATGCCCAAATTTATGTGTGGATTTTTATGTATTTGGAATAAAAGTTCTTGTTTGAGCCAATGATTGTGCAGTAGATGAATTTTCAGTGCTAATGTTGGAAAGACCTGATGGTAAATAGTACGTATCTCAGGGGGTTATTGTAAGAAATAAAATAATCCTAGTAAAATACTCAGGTCAGTATCTGGTACACAGTAAATGCTCAGTATTGATTGATCAAAAGAAAAAGAAAATAAAACAAAATATACCATAAAAACATTTTTAAAATTCAAATATATCAATTTATTGAAAATATGCCACTTACTTTTCTTCATGTACTAACTTATATTGCAATATATGTATTATTTTATTCTTTGGAGATTTAAATGCATAATATTTGTTATCCAAAGATAACAAAATGTACCTGTGTTGGTCCCTTTACTGACACATGTGTCTATATTGTTTTCTTTATAACAAAGACAACATTTGTTGCTGAAAAGTTGCATTGAAATGCATGATGAAGGCAGATAGAAAATATCAAGGAAACAAGTCATATCCTTTTCAGTTCTTGTGAACTGCAACACCCCAGGCACCACAGGGTATCCCATTAACCTGTTCTATGAAAAGTTCTCATTGTTCAAGGACACAGAGTCTATTTCACACTTAAAAGTGTTTTTGTCTTCTTTTCTTCAACCTCACACTGCCTTTCATGTTGCTCTGATGTTTCAACTTCTTTGTATATCCTCCCCCGAAAAGAGCAAAAATAAATAGAAAAAATAAATGAAGACAAGAAATCCAGACACACATTTAAGGTTAAAGAATAAATTGCACAAAAAATTACATAACTCAAACACTATCTTAAATGACTTCCTCAAAGCATTGACATTTCTGTTTGAGGTCAGCATCTTCATTAAAGCATCCCAAATTCTGCCACAGAGAGTGACCATTCAGAAGGGGCGAAGAAAAAGGAGGGAGAGAATACTGTATTTTAATTCCTTTTATTATAGTTAACTTTATTGTAATAGATGGTAAGGATTGAGACTTGGAGGGGACCTAGGGGGCCTCTGAGTTGCTGCTCAGATTCCGCTTCTTCAGCTATGTGGTTATTCCTTTGTTCACTTTGCGATCACTTTGTATAATGAATCAAGCTCTACATAGATAATTTATGTACTTTTTGAAATATATACCAAATTAAAATCTTATAAAAGTTATTTTGCAATATGCTACAACATGGACGAACCTTGTGAATATTATGCTAAGTGAAATAAACCGATCATAGATAAATATTTCACGATCCCACTTATATAAGTATCTAAAATAGTCAAATTCGTAGAATCAAAGACTGAAAAGTTGGTTGCCAGGTGCTGGGGTTGGGGAGGAAGGAATGGGGAGTTACTAACCAACGGGCATAAAACTTTTGTCAAGCAGGGACCTGTCAAGCTTTAGAGATCTATTTATATCATTGTCCGTATAGCCAACAAATAATATACTGCACAGTTAAATTTTGTTAAGAGAGTATATCTCATGTAGAGTTTTTTCCCCACAACAAAAATATGTAATAATAAAATAAAAAACACCAAATGTATTAAAGTTAGTAAAAGATTAAATTTTATCCTTCAGGAAAGTTCCTGAAGTTGGATACTGCAGTTAGCTATGATAGGTATAGGGGGAAAAACATAATGGGCTGTGTACTTTTTTTTTTGCCCGGTAATATAAACTACCCAGATTTTTGTGTAGAATATATATTGTATATATATATTTGTATACATATATTTGTGTGTGGAATATATACTTTTTCTTTTGAATTAATGTTCTGCTGTGAGCCAATGAATTATGCAGTAGGTAAGTCTTCAATAATCATGTTTTAAAGACACGTTGTTCAAATTTACATTTTCCTTATTTCATCCTCTATAAAAAGAAGGGCATACTGTTAAATCTTAACTCACTTGACATTATGCTAAAGAAAGATAAGATATTAAGGTCTATATATATTCCTTTCTGTTCATTTAACAATATAAGACATTGATGATATCATGATATTCATGAGAATAAGTAGTAAATACATTTATTATTGTCTATTTTAAACAGTCAGCTATCTTAGAAGCTCTTTATTTGTCAACATTGTGGGAATTGTGGTTGATTTCTCTGATGAGTGTCAAAAATACTCTGCTGCAGTAAAGAAGGGTTGATAAATTTCTGTGCTGTAAATCCCTGATAGACAATAGGCAGAATCACTGTTTGATTTGAAAAATGTATGAATCAGACAGAAGGGGGCTTGCTTAAATTGAAAGTCAAACCCCTTCCTCAGGGAAGTGGACCTTATAAAAGCACTTTGCCTGCACTAGAACATTCCTTTCCCATATCTTAATCTCTTTCACATCCTCAAAACTGTTCAGTATTGACAGGCTCCAGGCAATCTTCAGGGTTGCCTGGTCGATTTTGAGACCCTTGGTCTGTATTTCAGTGATACCCTGGCCAAATCTCTAGCAGAGCACTTTGTAAATGAAAAGATTACAAAGATTGGTTTTCTTTTTTCAGTGCATTGTCAATAGATACTTGTTGTATGAAAGAACTGTCAGTTGGGGCTATTAACCCTCAGAGAGGAAACATTAAAACTTGCTAATTACCGGAAGCTGTCTACGGGTGGTAGACATACTCAAAACTTATTAATTGCTTTAATTTTTAAAGAAAACTGAGAAAAGAAAAGGAAGGGAAAGAAAGCAAGGAAATAAATAACAAGCTCAATAGGGTTGATAAGTTTCTAAAAGCATGTTCATGGATCACATTCTTGAGCACTAATAAGTAGTTAACTATTGACCAGAGGGATAATTTCATTTTGAAATTAAGCTTTTTTTAAATTGAGAATAAGCTGCAAAAATGCTACCAGAGAAAAAGTAAGGAAATATAGTCTAAGGTAAAAATCTATTGTGTCTTGAGTTACTCGTTTTTAATTAATTATTTTTGTTAGTCTAATCTATTTTCTCTTTTCAAAAATTGAAGTATCATTGACACACAACGTTCTCATTAGTTTCTGGTGTACACCATAGTGATTTAACACCATTTCTATGTGTAACGTTATGCTCACCACAGACACAGCTACTGTCTGTCACCATATGATGCTATTAAAATACCATTGACTGTGTTTCCTATGCTGTACCTTTTATTGTCATCACTTATTCATTCCATAACTGGAAGCCTGTATCTGTCACTCCCCCTCACCCATTTTGCTCCTTCCACAACCTATTCCCCTTTTGCAATAATCAGTTTGTTATTCATTTTAATTTAATACATGAATTTTGCTAGGTATCACTATCTACTAATTCTTTCCTCTTCTGAAAATCTTTCTGTAAATTTCTAAGTGAGGATTCAAAAGCTTTTAACTTGATTAATAGTTGTGTGAAAAAAGATTTTATTGGGGCGCCTGGGTGGCTCAGTCGGTTAAGCGTCCGACTTCAGCTCAGGTCATGATCTCACAGTTCGTGAGTTCGAGCTCCGTGTCGGGCTCTGTGCTGACAGCCAGCTCGGAGCCTGGAGCCTGTTTCAGATTCTGTGTCTCCCTCTCTCTCTGACCCTCCCCTGCTCATGCTGTCTGTCTCTCTCAGAAATAAATAAAACATTAAAAAAATAAAAGAAAAAAAGATTTTGTTATTGAGGCCAGTTTAAAAACCAGTTTTAACCAAGGTGCCTGGGTGGCTCAGTAAGTTAAGCGTTCATCTTCAGCTTGATCAAGGTCTCAGGGTTGATGAGTTCAAGCCCTGCGTGGGACCCTCTGCTCTCAGTGCAGAGCCCACTTCAGATCCTCTGTCTCCCTCTCTCTCCCTGCTCCTCCCCTGCTCATGTTCTATTTCTCTGTCTCTCAAAATAAACAAATAAATATTTTAAAAAAGAAAAATTTTAACCAACAAACCTAAAGAATCAAACAACAAAACAGGAGATTGGGGATGTCCAGGCAAAGACTGACAGAATGGAGAGGCATCCAGAATCCAAGTCGGGCAGGAAATGGGGCTGAAAAGGGAGGACTGAATTAGAATATGATAGATGAGTTCATATAATCAGTTCAACCTGAAAGTCAATGCAGGTTGCCTTCACTTCAATATGGGTAACTTTCAAAGCAGCCGAACTGTGCAGCGCCAGGCAGTAGAGCCTCCTGAAGGAACGCACAGTCATTACTGGAAATGTTCAAACAGGACCTGGATGATCAGTCCTCAGGGGGCTGAAGGGGATAGACTGGATAAATTGTCTGGATTAGATTTCTTCTAGTTTTTGGATTCTGTAAAATGTGCTTTACTTTAAAGGCATGAGGAACTACCTCCCCATTTCTTTGTTCTTTCATTTTTTCCATAAAAGACTAAATAGAATAGAAAACAAATGTATTGTGGAATGAATATCAGGGATATTAGGAAACCTTTCTTGAGTAGGTGAAGTCTATAGTGCTTTAAAGAATAAATGCTAGCCTCAAATGCTTAACTCAAATTGAGGAAAAAAATACCGAGGTTGATTTTTTTTCCATAAAAATTAAACTATTGTATTTGCTTGCTAATCTTCTGCTTTTTTATTTGCTTAATGGTTATTAGTTATAAGTCATGATTGTCCAAGTCTATATACATTTAAAAATATTTGTTCTGAAAGGAAAGAGGAGTTTAAATGATGCAGGACTCATTAGTTCTACAGAACATATTAACTATAGCACTATTTCTTCCCTTTATGTTTAAGAGGATACTCACTGTATATCCTTTTGAGAAAAGTATAAAAGGCTCTAAAAACTGGTGTAACCCTCTATGTCTAGAGCCAGGAAGGTGGAAAGTTCCAGGGTACTGGGGTACACCTAGTTAGGGCTGTTCATGAAGTCATGCATATGGGGGTGTTTAAAACACATTTTCAATTAATACAACAGATGTTTGAGTGCCTTTATGGGATCAGGAATAAATGAATAAATTTCATTATTTCCCCATGAGAAGACAGTCTAGAGGGAGAAAAAGATGAATGGATCTATAATTAGAATCCAGTAAGGCAGGTGCTATAATAGAAGCATAACACATTGCTGGAGGATCGGAGAGGAGGGACATTTATTCAGAAAGGAAGGTCAGAAAAAACTCTGTGAAAAGTGGAATTTGAGCTTTCATTTTGGAAAACCAAGTTCACATTGGCCAAGTGAAGGGGAATGAAAGGATTCTGACAATACAATGGTTCAGTTATCAAAGAGCTTGATACTTCCAGAGGGCTGCTATCCCAAGGAAACACTGGACCAATCATAAACCAGAGTGACTCAGATGAGTGGAGAGCTGAGTGTCCCATAACATGAGTTGCCTAGTTGGAAGGGCAGGCACAAAACAAAGGTGATTAGAAGGAGGAAAGCTAGGTATGTGAGTGAGTTGAAGGCAGACCTGAGAACTAATTTTCTGAATATTACCTTTTTATATACCTTTCTCTGATATGTGGCTGATGGCTTTATGGGTTGTGATGTGTGTGTAGAGTGGCATCAGACACCCATGTGATAGCTTCTAGTAGCCCTGACAATGTTCTGGAAAAGGCATAAATTGGCCTGTTTGCTTTTTGTATGAGTTTTATAAAACTATAGTAATTGCTGAGAAGATGGAACTTTTTTAGTTATATTTTTCTGCCTGTGAGGAGGATGTGGTTTTAGCAGGGGTAAGAGAAACAATATATTCAATTATCTGCTGTCACTTTTTAAATTATTTAATGATTCTGTATAATGGTCATTAAATTAAAAAATGATAAGAAAAAGCCCTTATCTCCATGAAGAGGGGATCTTATTAGTGATGGCCAGGCGTGTGGGAAAGCTGGATGAGATTAGATGGTAGCTTTCTGCTCTTGGTTATCGTATGGCCTGATTGCTCATTACTCCCTGACTTTTAGGTTAACTCCAGGGCAAGATCAGATCTGCACATCTAATTGTGATAGATGACCAAGATGGCCTTGTCTTCTTGTCAGCCTGATGAAATCTTAGCCAGGTTTCTTCTTCTTCCTTCTTCCTTCTTTCTTCTCCTTCTCCTCCTCCTCCTCCTCCACTTGTTCCTAACATCACTTTAATTAAATCCTCTCTTTTACACACAGTGCACGCAATGGCCATTCTGAGAGCTAAAACAGTACTTTAGTCTTTTTTAAAAATATAATTTATTGTTAATTTGGCCAACAGTGTGCTCTTGGCTTGGAAATAGAGTCCCATGATTCACTGCTTACGTACAATGCCCAGTGTTCATCCCAACACGTGCCTTCCTCATGCCCATCACCCATTTTCCCCACTCCCCCCTTCAATAAACCCTCATTTTGTTCTCTTTATTTAAGAGTCTCTTATGGCTTGTCTCCCTCTCTGTTTGAAATAATTTTTTCCCTTCCCTTCCTCCATGGTCTTCTGTTAAGTTTCTCAAATCTCACGTATGAGTGAAAACATATAATATCTGTCTTTCTCTGACTTATTTCACTTAGCTTAATATCCTCCAGTTCCATTCATGTTGTTGCAAATAGCAAACTTTCATTGTTTTTCACTGCCAAGTACTATTCCATTATTCCTTCAGTCGATGGCTATTTGGGCTCTTTGCATAAATATAGTGCTGCTATATACATTGGGGTATATATGCTCCTGTGAATCAGTTCCCCATATCCTTTGGACAAATTCCTAGGAGTGCTATTGCTGGGTCATAGGGTAGTTCTAATTTTTTAATTAGTGGCTTAATTTTTCGAGGAGCCTCCATGCTATTTTCCAGAGTGGCTGTACCAGGAGATGAGTCACTCAGACTGGCTCAGCTGGGCCTCCGCCAGTCAAGCTTCTTCTTGATTCTGGGACCCTGATTTCTCTTTTCTTAGATCATTTACTTTAAAAAACTGGCAATTATAAATTCTTTCTCTGCTCTTTTGAAAAGTAAATATTTTAAAAAGACTCATGCCAATCTTACAATCCAGGACTGCCTTTCTCAAGGACCTGAGAGTCCTTCTTTTAAAATGTGATAGGGGCGCCTGGGTGGCTTAGTCGGTTAAGCGTCCGACTTTCGCTCGGGTCACAATCTCGCGGTTCGTGGGTTCGAGCCCCGCGTCGGGCTCTGTGCTGACTGCTAGCTCAGAGCCTGGAGCCTGTTTCAGTCTGTGACTCCCTCTCTCTNGCGTCGGGCTCTGTGCTGACTGCTAGCTCAGAGCCTGGAGCCTGTTTCAGTCTGTGACTCCCTCTCTCTCTGACCCTCCCCTGCTCACGCTCTCTCTCTCTCTCTCCTAGAAATAAATAAAACATTAAAAAAAATAAAAAATAAAATAAAATAAAATGTGATAAAAAATATGGTACTCCTAGCCCCCTCTCTTCCAGGTTCTGTGGGAGAGTAGGATCCTAACTTCAACAAGTGCCAATTAGCAATACACATGGTCTAATCACATTGACCAACCTTTGCTCTCCCCTCCCTCATGTCTTCCAGTACTTTTCCACTACCTCACCCCAGGCTTAAAAATTTCCCACCTTTTGATTCTGTAGAGTTGAGTTCAGTCTCATTTTCCTATTGTAACAGTCTGGATCCCTATTGCAATAGGCTTGATCCCTCTTGCAATAGTCTTAAATAAAGTCTTTCTTATCGGTTTAACTTGTCCACTACACTTATTCTTTGGCATAGGGTGGGCTTAGAATCATATTGAAAGATGACTACATACAACCATCACCCACAGAGCATCCAGTATAAAGTGAAATAGGCCACACTGCTATGTATTCATTATCAGTGATTGGCAATTTTGAAAATTTGGGCAGAAAACATATAGTCTTTCCTTGAATTCTGCATGCATGGAGTGAATATTTGAGGGATATTCCAGTGGGCTGAAGTCTAGGACACAAGATCCTTTAAAAGGTATAGAAGTGAAAGTTATTTGGGTCAGCATAATTAGCTGTGTCAACTAAAAGTGTATATGGGATCCTGAGATGAGGATGGAGCATGGAGTTAATTATCCTCCTGTGCATTGAAGGAGATGAGTTATTTTTTCAAAAGGTAAGATGGAAAATTAGGTTACATATGCAATAAATCTCACCTTATGATGTTGAGTTTTCTTTGGATTTCTTTTCCAGCCTTCCAACTAGTGAAGACAATTGGGTAGGATATTTCAATGATTCTTATATACCATCTTTGCTTTCAAAAACAAAGTGGGTCAAAAAAGCAAATATAGCATTCTGCTTTAATGCAAAGATGGGAAATAACATAAGCAATTATCTGACAAATGGCAGCTGTTTAAACTGCAGGATACTAAACTGGTATCTTAGCAGGGGTGTCATTATCTATAGGCCATTAAAAGTTTGTTTCTTTATTATTTCATTTTTATTGGCTTAGGTTTTAAAAAGGGAAAGATAAACTCCCCAACTGAAGGCTTTATTACTTTTACTGCATGAATGTTGCCCTATTACTAAAAAGATATCATGTTATTTGATTAAAGTTCTCAAAAGATTAGCCCCAGCTTTTTTATTATTTGCATTTAGAGGTAAGAGAACTATTTGAATGTGTGTATGTGTGCATGTGAAATGGTGAAGCTGACAACACTTTTATGTTGACATTATCCTTGTTAAAAATTACCTTCACAATTCATACAAATTATCAATTTCTGAACAATTTTAACATTCTTACTAAACTTTGGATGTTGTTAATATTTCAGGACAGAACTCTCCTTATGCATAGGATTCTATTTGCCTCTATGGGACTGGGCAGGTAAATGGTGAAAAGGTAAAGTAGAGAGGTTAGCTTCCATTACTCCATTACTCCTATTTCTTTTTCTTCTTTTTTTTTTCACTCCTAAGTACCATCTCCCTATTTCATTTCAGGTATTCAGTATCTTGCTAATTATAATCCAAACTCCCCTGGAGAGAAAATAGTAATTACTTGTGAGTTCATGAATAGTAATTGATGCACTTACAGCATTATTTTCTTTGACATGACAATTACACTAATAGGTCAGAACAAAATATGTACACTTAGGATCTTGACTTCATCAAGACATTTTGCAAGTTATCTCTGATCTATTTGTGGATACATTATAGAAATATACATTAGGTGCCAGTATCCCTACATAGATTAATTATCGAATGTTCCGATTTGTAGTTTGCCTATTAATGAACTAAAGTCGACAAGAAGAAATGAATCATCTAAGGTATAGCTGTGTCCTTGTTCTGCTGCAATATTTAAAAAACATTAATGCATCTATAGAAACACTCTAACTTTTTAAAAGAGATATGATGTGCAGCCTGGAGAAAAGGTGAGCTTATTATACACAGTGACATCAAGATCCATATTATTTATTTATTAAAAAAAATTTTTTTTTTAACATTTATTTATTTTTGTGACAGAGCATGAGCCAGGGAGGGTCAGAGAGAGAGGGAGACACAGAATCCAAAACAGGCTCCAGGCTCTGAGCTGTCAGCACAGAGCCCGACATGGGGCTGGAACCCACTGACCGCGAGATCATGACCTGAGCCCAAGTCAGACGCTCAACTAACTGAGCCACCCAGGCGCCCCAATCAGGATCCATTTTAAAATGATCACATTTCAATATTGTCTTAAATATAATAAGATTACTGTAGATGAAAGTAAGACCTCACACCTGCATTTTCAAACCCTGTGAGGGTGGGGTCGTGGTATAGAACTTGCTTTTGCAAGGAACTGAGATTTTTGGTTGATAATACATGTGATATGAATCATCTGATATTATCATCATGGAGGCTACTACAGTTTTGGCTAAGTTAATAGAAATGTAGTTCGGAGAATGAAGAAGGCATTGCCCTTCTCTTTTCTGGGTGTCAGCCCACTCTTTTCTGATTGCTTCTAGGCCAAGTGCCACAGTTTAGGAAGAACAGATACAAGTCAAGGACATTTAAAGAGAGTGATCAGGAAGGAGATGGTGCCATGCCACAGAACAACTTTAGGGGATATTGGAAGTATTTAGTTGGAAGAAATGAAGTGTGTATTTGTGTGTGTGTATGTGTGTGTGGTTAGGGAGGTGAATTGGAAGATCTGCATATTCTATTTAGTATATGTGCTGCCAAAGAGAGCACTGCATATTCTATTTAGATACAATAAGTAGAATTAGGCTTAAAGAGTGTGTTCTAAATGAGAAATACTTTGGTTTAATTAAACTAGAAGTTTTTGAAGAGCTGCAAGTAAAAATTTTAATGAATCATTAAAAGATCTATGTGGTAGTTCTTTCATGTTTTTATCTTAACTTACAACTTCAGAAGCTGCTCACTTTCATAATTTTGTCTGGAATTAAGGTAATCTCTTTATTGGATAATGGTCAAAGTTTAGTTATGGCTTTACGAAATCAGGCTCCCAACTTGAACTGTGGTACAGAGAAAAGCCCACATTTCTAGTCAGATTTTTGCCATGCAAAATAGAGCTTTTGATTACTAAAGTCAATAACTGATACTAACATAAAACTTAAAAACCTTAAAAAATCTTAATAATAAAAATCCTAAACAGTAAAGTGCAAGATTTAAAGAAACGTGAAGACTAGTTGACAATTAGTAAGAAAACATGAAATTCTGTCTATATCTCTTTCATTTGTCTTATATGTTTCTTATTTGTCTACTCTGTTCAGATTTGAGTAGTATAACTCACTCTGAGAATGTCCTAATTTTAGATCCTATCTTCCCAGGGACTATAGCTGGAAGCTGCTTTCCAGTTACAATCACAAATGCCTTATTCATTCATGCAGGCTATTGGCTGGCAGGGGCTAGGTCTTCTCAGATATGTTAGTATTCCTGTTGCTGGAACGTTTCTGCTCTCTTCCTGCAAACTCTTTTTCCTTTGAAACAATAGAAAGAGGAAGAAACAGTTGCATAGATTGTTCTGTGTGAATCCTCTTATGATTTTAATCACCACAGTCACCAGTTTCCCTGCAGTTTCATTTCAATATTCTTTTACCGTAGTTAGTGTGTTATTGCTAATTTAAAAATAAAGATATGGCTTACTCATTAAACACTGCTCTGCTGGTTCCCTTAGCAATGGTTCTAAAAGGTTTCCAGATCATTTACAAACCTACATTTGCTTCAATCTGCTTTCAGTTACAGTCCAAGCTTATTATTAATACATTTTAAAGCATATTTAAACATAATATCATTTGGATTTTAAAAACAGAGATGTAAAATAATTTTGAAAGTAGAAACCTGAAGCTTCACAGTCATTTAGGCTCACTCTATAAATGACTTCTGATGTTTTCACTTTTAAAATACATTTTACTAAGATGGCATATTAAGAGGTTCCTAAGCTCAGTCCATCCCAGAGATACAACTAGGCAACGCTTACATTAGTATAAATAACCCAGAAAATGAGCTGAAGCCTGGCAGAACAAACTCCACAAGTAAAAACAGAGAAGTGGCCACATGAAAAAGGGTTGGAAGGGCAGACATGAGGTGGGGAGTGAAATGGACAGGAGCCTAGGAGTCGGGGATAGGGAACCAGGGTTGAGTGAAGGAGCCAAGCATGTGGAGAAGGGCGAGAAGTAGACTATTACAATGAAGAAGATGAATCCCCATAACATTTAGCTTTGAAAACTAAAGGGCCCAAATTTCTTATGTTTTTACAACTAAGGGTTACTTAAAGCCTGGAATTTTAAAAATCAGAGGGCGTGGCTCTGGAAGAGCCCTGGGGCACTAGGAGGCTAAGTCCCTGCCCTTAAAGAGACAGCAGAACAAATAATCCTTGCCATTACAGTGTAAAAGAAGCCGTTTGAAAAACATCCAGGGCATATAGGAGGGACAATTTTTTATGCATCTCAGAGCACGTCTCGGAGGGGCAAGGTTCACAGAGGAACCTCTCCCAAGAACAAAGAAGCTTGCAGGTGCCATCTCCCTTTCCCAGCCTCGGCAGAAACACATGGCCACCTGCGGAACCCAGGGTGCTGCCCACATTTACTATCTAACTTGCTTGTACCAAGCCCCACCCCCATGTACTTCTGTGTATCTGCCCTTCCAAGTCACCTTTCCCTCAGTCCAGGCACTACGGGTCCTTTCCCTCCGAAGACCAACATAAACCTTGTCATCACTACATCTCCTGGCCCATGTGTTCCAGGAGATCTTGGTCCTGGCAGCAGTGACAGCAGCAGGCCCTGTGGAGCCTGAGGCTGAACCTGTTAAAATTGCACATCCGTGCATGCAGCCCTGTTGTGGTGGCAGGTCTCATTTTGCAAGCAGACCAGTGCGTACCTTGCGAAAACAGTGTGTCCCACCCTGGCCAGGGACCAGGTACTGCCCACAGCAGGAAAAGAGAGCTTATGCAGATGAGGGGACTGAAGGAAAAATTGCCCTGGACGCAGAAGCTGGGCGCACAACACACAGGATATGCCTCTGAAGCCAGGTTCTGGTCAATACGAGGCACTGCCCTGCAGGGCACTCCAGGACGTCTTTTTCTTAAGGCCATCACTTTCAAGAGGAGGAGACATAGCTGACCTCCCTAACACAGAGAAATAGACACAGATAACTAGACAAAATGGGACAGAGGAAAAGTCCCAAATGAAAGAACAGGACAAAACCACAGCAAGGGACATAAGTGAAACAGAGATAAGTAATGTGCCGGGTAGAGAATTAAAATGGTCATAAAGATACTCATTGGACTTGAGAAAAGAGTGGGGGATCTCACTGGGACCCCTGACAAAGAGAATACATGAAAATGAAAAATTCAAAGATGGAGAACACAATAAATAAAATTAAAAAGACCCTAGACGAAAAAAATAGTAGGCTAGAGGAAGCAAAGGAAGAAAATAGTGATCTGGAGGACAAAGTAATAGAAAGTAATCAAGCTCTACAGGTGAGAAAAAAATATGCAAAATGAGAGTAGATTTAGGGAACTTAGCAACTCTATAAAATGTAATAACATTTGCATTATAGGAATCCCAGAAGAAGGAGGAGAGAGAGAGAGAGAGAGAGAGAGAGAGAGAGAGAGAGAGAGAGAGAGAGAGACAAAAAATTTACTTGAAGAAATAATAGCTAAAAACTTCCCTAATCTGGGAAAGGAAACATAGATATCCAGATCCTGGAGACACAAGAAGTCCCAATAAAATTAACCCAGGGAGGACAACACCAAGACATGTAGCAATTTAAATGGCAAAAAAAGTTGTGATAAAGAGAGGATTTTAAAAGCAGTAAGTGGGGTGCTCAGTTGATTAAGCCTCAGGCTTCAGCTCAGGTCATGGTCTTGCTGTCCATGGGTTCGAGCCCCTCCTCAGGCTCTGTGCTGACAGCTCAGAGCCTGGAGTCAGCTTCAGATTCTGTGCTTCCCTGTCACTGTGCTCCTCCCCCACTCATGCTCTTTCTTTCAAAAATAAGTAAATAAAAACATTAAAAAATTTTTTTGAAAAGGAATAAGAGAAAAGAAGACTTATACACAAGGGAAACCTCATAAGCCGATTAGCAGCTTTTTGAGTAGAAAGCTTTGCAGGCCAGAGAGAGTGGCATCATATATTCAAAGTTGGGACCAGGAAAAAAAAATCTGAAGCTAAGAATTCTCTATCCAGCAAGGCTATCATTCAGAAGAGAAGGAAAGACAAAGAGTTTCCCAGACAAACAAAAGCTAAAGCAGTCATGACCACAAAACCCAAGAATGTTTACATTTCTTTACAAAAAATGTTAAAGGGACTATTGTAGTGGAAAAGAAAGACCATAAGTAGGAGTAAGAAAGGTAGAAAGCACAAAAGCAGGAAAAATAAGTATATCTGTAAAAATCAATAAAGGCACTCACAAAATAAAAGCATGTAAAGTATGACCCAAAAACCAAAACATGGATGGAGGAGAGGAGTAAAGAATAAACTCAAACTTAAGCTACTATCAACCTAATATAGACTGCTACAAGCGGAAGATGTTATATACAAATGGTATACCACAAGAAGTATACCCTAATATAGACTGCTACATCCAAAAGATGTAGATGTTATATACAAATGGTAACCACAAGTCAAAAACCAGTATTAGATATGAAAAAAATAAAGGATATCCATTCATGATAAACCCCTCAACAAAGTAGATTTAAAGGGAGCATAAGAAAGGCCTTACATGAAAAACCCCTAGCTAACACCATACTCAAAGGGGAAGAACTGAGAACTTTCCTCCCAAAGTCAGGAAGATGATAAGGATGTCCACTCTCACCACTTTTATTCAACAGGGTACTGGAAGTCCTAGCCATGTCATCAGGCAACAAAAAGGAATAAAAGACGTCCAAATAGTTAAGAAAGTAGTAAAACTGTAACTATTTGCAGATAACAGGATACTATACATAGAAAACCCTAAAGATTTCACCAAAAAAACTACTAGAACTAATAGATTAATTCAGTAAAGCTGCATGATACATTATAACATACAGAAATATTTAACAGATTTATACATTAACAGTAAGACAGCAGAAAGAGAAATTAAGAAAACAATCCCATTTATAATAGCATCCAAAATAATAAGATACCTTGGTATAAGTGTTACCAAAGAGGTGAAAGACTTATACTCTGTAAATTATAAAAATGATGAAATAAATTGAAGACAACCCCAAGAAATAGAAAGTCATCACATGCTCATGAACTGAAAGAACAATATTGTTAAAATGCCTGTATTACCCAAAGCAATGTTCACATTTAAGGCAATCTCTATCAAAATACCAATAGGATTTTTGACAGAACTAGAACAAACAATTTAAAATTCATATGGAACTACACAGTAGACCTGGAATAGCTGAAGCAATCTTAAAAAACCAAATCAAAGCTGGAAGTATCACAATTCTGGACTTCAAGTTACATTATGAAGCTGTAGTAATCAAAACATGATGGTACCAGCACATAGACACATAGATCAATGAAATAGAATAAAAAGCCCAGAAACAAACCCACAATTATATGGTCAATTACTATTTCATGAAGGAGGCAAAAGTATACAATGGGAAAAAGACAGTCTCTTCAACAAATGGTGTTGGGGAAACTGGATCATGTTCTTATACCATACGCAAAAATAAACTCAAAATAGATTAAAGACCTAAATGTGAGATCTGAAACTTTAAAACTCCTAGAAGAGACCAAAGGCAGTAATTTCTCTGTCATGAACTATAGCAACAGCGTTCTGTGTATGTCTCCTGAGGCAAGGAAAACTAAAGCAAAAATAAACTATTGGGACTATATTAAAATAAAAAGCTTCTGTATAGCAAAGGAAACAAACAACAAAACTGAATGACAACCTACAGTTGGAGAAGATATTTGCAAATGACATATCTGATGAAGTATTAGTATCCAATGTATAAAAAACTTATACAACTCAACACCAAGAGAAAAATCCCATTAAGAGATGGGCAAAGGTATGAATAGACATTTCTCTGAAGAAGGTACACAGATGGCTAACAGACACATTAAAAGATCCTCAGTATCACTCATCAACAGGGAAATGCACATCAAAACTACAATGTGATATCACCTCACATCTATCATAATGGCTACAATAGAAAACTCCAGAAACAGCAAGTGTTAGGGAGGATGCCCAGAAAAAGGAATGCTTATACACTCTTGGTGGAAATACAACTAGTGTAGCCACTGTGGAAGACAGTATGGAGATTTTTCAGAAAATTAAAAATAGAACTAATCTATGATCCAGTAATTTCACTATTATGTATGAGTATGAATAACAATATGAAAACATTAATTCAAATAGATATATGCACCATTATGTTTATTGCAGCATTATTTACAATAGCCAAACTGTGCAAGCAGCCCAAATATCCATTGATGGAGGAATGAATGAAGAAGATGCAGTATATATATACAGCGGCATATTATTCAGCCATAAAAAATAATGAAATCATCCATTTGCAACAACATGGATGGATCTAGAGAGCATAACGCTAAGTCTATCAGAGAAATAAGTCTATCAGAGAGACAAATGTCATATGATTTCACACATAAGTGGATTTTAAGAAAACAAGAAAATTGACAAATTAAAAGACAGATTCCACCCCATCCTCCCCCCACCAAAAAAAAAACCCAGTCTCTTAAATATAGAGAACAAACATATGGCTACTGGAGGGGAGAAGTGTGGAATAGGTGAAAGGGATTAAGAGTACACCTGTCTTGATGAGCACTGAGCAATATATGGAACTGTTGAATCACTATATTCTACACCTGAAACTAGTATAACACTGTATGTTAACTACACTGGAATTAAAATAAAAATATATACTTTACTAAAATTAGTATGGATGTCTTGGCTTGGTTTATGCGGTGTATGTATAACTAAGTGTTAAATTCCTTAGGGAGCTCAGTCCCCATGGAGTTTGTCAGCAAGTTAAGAGAGGCAGGTGATTATTTAATTAACATTACGATATTCATGAAATAGCATTGATATTCTTTAAATTCACCTAGGCTAGACTGATTCACTGAAATCTTCTACGTTCTCCATTCCCTTGGAGACATGTAGTAACTATGGTCAGGATATGCTGAGTGCTCACAACTAGTAGATTTTTTTTTTTTAAGTTTGTTTATTTATTTTGAGAGAAAGAGCAAGCAGGAGAGGGGGAGAAAGACAGAATTCCAAACTCCCGAACTGTGAGATCATGACCTGAGCTCAAATCAAGAGTCGGACGCTCAGTTGACTGAGTCACCCAGGAGCCCCACAAGTAAAACATTATTCTTTACCAGCCCTGCATGCTTCTTCCTATGCCAGTTGAATCGTTTTCTTGCCAAGAATGAGTTTTTGGTCTCCCCCACATATTTATGACAGTTGTATATATATTTTTAATTACAGATGATAATTAAATATTATAGAAACTAATGATATTGAGTGTGGATAAAAAAAGACTAAGTTTAACCCTTTAGAAAGTTGATAAAGGTAAATTGGGGCGCCTGGGTGGCTTAGTCGGCTAAGCGTCCGACTTTCGCTTAGGTCATGATTTCGTGGTTCGTGGGTTTGAGCCCCGCATCGGGCTCTGTGCTGACTGCCAGCTCAGAGCCTGGAGCCTGTTTCAGAGTCTGTGATTCCCTCTCTCTCTGACCCTCCCCTGCTCATGCTGTCTCTCTCTCTCCTAGAAATAAATAAAAGCATTAAAAAAAATTAAAAAAAAAAGAAAGTTGATAAAGGTAAATAAAAATAATCCTGTTGAGTTATATATGGGAAGACAATCTTTTATATACAAAAGATTGAGGAAGATCTTAAATTTCCAAAAGTATTTGCATACAAATTGATTATTATAGTAGTGTTTATATTTTCACCCTATTTCAATAAAATGCATCCTGGGACTCATGGGTTACTGCCAGAAAGGTATCTTAGGATTTCCATTCACAGATTCTTTAAAAAAATGCCTTGGTACTGAAACTAACATAAACTACAATTAAAAAACAGAAAAAAGGCCTTTATTCTATGGCAGTATATTGGCAAACGTATGTGTTTTTAGACAGAAATTAAAATATATCTATTTTTGATTCCTTTCTAAACTAAGTTTTAAAATTTACTTAGTAACTAGTAACTTTGCTCATATATGTTAAGAGGACTTTTATTTATTTTAAGTTTATTTTTACTTTTTTGTTTATGTATTTATTTTGAGAGAGAGAGAGAGAGCACACATGAACAGGGGTGGAGCATGGAGAGAGAGGGAGAGAGAGAGAGAGAGAGAGAGTCCCAAGCAGGCCCTATGCTGCCAGCAAAGAACCCCACGCAAGACTTGAATCCATAAACCGTGAGCCATGACCTGAGCCAAAACCATCGTCAGACACCCAGTACACTGAGCTACCCAGTCACCCAAGAGGACTTTTAGAATGATGAATAAAAAGAACAAATTGAGGATAATTGTTTTGGTTCAAAAAATTGTCAGAATCATGAAATGAGAAGGGATAGCATGAAAAACAATTCCTTAGAATAGAGTTTATTCCTGTTAATTGGGCTGATGATAAGCTACTGGTAAGGTTTTGGTTTGTATTTTTCAAAGCCTAAATAAAATAAATCTCATATAGAATAGAAAGAGACTTCTTCAACAGTAAAATGATTGTTCCACAGGAATGTAGACCTTTTCAAGTTTAAAATGGAGTGACATGGATGGTAGGTGATTCTTCCTGATTGTAAATCTAGGATTTATTCTTAGATTATTAACTCCTCAATGGCAGACTTGATGTTTCTGCAATGGCAAGAGTTAGGAGAATTCTAAGTTTCAGCATTACTGGCATGACTGTCTCAATGTAACAACTGTCAGTGGGTCAAAATGGTAACAACTTCTTGTCCTACATGACAGTTTTGCTTTGGGATTAAGTGAGACAATGCATTGGGCACTGCTGTGTAGAGGGAAAGACCTATGTACAAATAACGGGCATTATCTGCTATGGCTGGAGCACAGTAGATATTTAATGACTTTTGTCCAAACACAGACTACAGAGAGAATGTTTTTTTGCGGCATTCTGTTGACATATATTACATGAATTGCAGAGTCCTCTTAGGGGATTTGAACATTAATTCATCCATAGCTGACTTTTCCATTTCAGCCCAGTGGGGAATGTTAGTGATCTCTCTATTGTCAAAAGGAAGAAAAATAGTCTGAATGTCAACACTGCATAAGGAAATCTGCTGCCTATTGTCTCTGTGTGAAATTTTTACCTTGACTTCTGATATGCCAATTGAAGTCTAAGTGCTTCTCATCTTATTTACTGATGATTTTGTCAAAACTATGTAAAAGAGCTTTAATAATCACATTGGATTCTAAGATATGTAAAGTTATCCATTGTAACTGGGAGGATGATTAAGTTTCATTATAAAAGACAGTAGAAAACATGTTGTGTGGTAAATACTCTTTTCTCTGGAGGCAGGCATTGAATTCTTCTTTAGGTCTCTAAGTTTTTTCTTTTACTTCATCTTTGATAAATAGTGAAATTTGGTATACCTAAGTGTATGTATTGGAATATGTCTCTTCTTCAGGTACCTCCTGTTCATTTCCTTAGTTAGCATGTAAACTTATTCTTACCAAAAGGGTCAAATGAAATGAGAACATTAATTTATTTTGGGGCGATGTGGTTCAAAATTGGGCACCTTGGTATCTTGAGTTTTGCAAGCTGAAGGAATTTGACAAATGGCATGCTCAGGAAGGATTTTCTGATCTTCCCCAGAAGCAGGTCATACAACCTTCCTGTGAGAGATGCCCTCTCTATGCCTGATGCAAGGAGCAGCCTTATCTCTAAAGTTAAAGGGGCACAGAGAAGAATTGGGAGGAACATCCTTGCTCAGTTTCCCTTTTACTACACCAGCTCATAATCTTTGTCCTATCCTGTCTTTCTATGACTTTCCAGTCTTCATCAAACCTAGCACAAAAACACCCAGGGTTAACTATTTTCTTTAGGTCTTCATTTCCTTGGGAGGGCTCTCATGTCACATAAAACTTATATTAAATACCTTGTATTCTCTTCTCCTGTGAATCTGTCCTTTGTTACAGAAGTCCCAGTCAAGAACTTGGAAAGATAGAAGAAAAAGATACATTTCCTCTCCTATAGGGGAAAGTATGTTGATGTTGTTTTATAGAAATAGAACTAGGTACAACTGTTTAGCATCATCAAAAAGTGGACTAATTATCCTATTATTAATATGGGTTTTCAGGTTTCACCTAAAACCAAAATCCAACTGTCACTTATTGCGAACTTGCAGTGCTCCAGGCTCCAGAGCCTAAATAGATTTAACTCCTATATCCACCCTGAAAAGTAGATATTTTTTACAGGTAAGAAAACATGTTTAGATAGGTGAAGTGACTTGCTTAAACGTCAAAGAAATTTTAGGAGGATGAGCACAGATTTGAATACAAAACTATGAATCTTAAGAAGAGGCTCTTGGGGCGCTTGGGTGGCTTCGTCGGTTAAGCGTCCGACTTTCGCTTAGGTCATGATCTCGCGGTTTGTGGGTTCGAGCCCCGCATCGGGCTCTGTGCTGACTGCCAGCTCAGAGCCTGGAGCCTGTTTCAGAGTCTGTGACTCCCTCTCTCTCTGACCCTCCCCTGCTCACGCTGTCTCTTTCTCTCTCCTAGAAATAAATAAAACATTAAAAAAAAAAAAAAAGAAGAAGAGGCTCTTAACCCAGTGGTTTCAATCCTAGTTGCATAGGAGAATCATCTGAGACATTTTAGGAACATTCCCTTGTCTGGATAACACATCTCAAAATTATTAATGGAATTCAGATGGGGGACACATGATTCTAATGTGCAGCCAGGATTAAAATATGGCTAATCAATATCTTTGTTTCCCTCAGATCTAATGACAGCAGATAAAAAGCATGGTTCACTTTTTCTTCTTTGCTGTGTTGTTTCATGTAAGTATGAAGAGAGCTGTAGCCAATGCTTCTGTCTGATTCCCACATGCAGGTGAAGCCTTAGGAAGAGCTTGTCAGCAAATACACAGGTAGAACCTTGGCAAAGAAATCCATTGAATGTAAGATGATAAAATTGTGATGTATGATCTTACTTTTTAGCCTAGATAGAAGTAAAGAGAAATTCACTAAATAGAAATTCAAGTAAATCAGAGGTTAGTGTGAGATTCTATCATTTTTCTAGGCAAGGGTTGAAAAAAATAATGTAGTGAGGTGAGTTAGTCATTACCTTAACTTAAGCTAAATTTTGTTGAAAACATTTAGGCTGAAAGAAGTGAGGCTACATTTCTTGGTAAGCATATTAAGAATCTCCATCCCAGTAGTTTTATAGCTCAGCATATCCATTTAATCTACAAAATTATCCAAATAAGGAATGTTTGAATTTGTCTATTTTCAATATTCTCAAGTTACTTGTTTAACTGATATATTAAAGTACTTATATGCTATAGCCTCTACTAATGCATATATCAGTTTGTGGAATATAACATTTTATTCTGATTTTCTTGTGGAATGAATGCCTCATCTAAACACATGAGAAATTAGGCTGACAGAGATTTCTTACTTTTGTTGCTGTGTTCATATACTCTAGTCAGGCTGATCTATCATTTCCTACCTATGATTTAAGTCAGCCTGTGGTTTGGCCTTATGCTGCCCAGGATAAGGAATGAAGAGCCTTTGCTTCAGAGTGTAGATATGTATAAGTATTAAGTATACTCTTTTCTCCCTTGGTCCTGTTCATCAAGTGCCCAGGTTTTCACCTGGTTTCTAATGCTACTTCCTCCATGCCAGGACCCCATGCCCTGATTCATGCTTTTCTATTCCTCTTGGCCCCAGAGTGCTGAGGCTAATTGGAAATGAACTATTGCTCTTGTCTCCTGCTTGATTGTTCTTACAGACTTTGCATACCTGTAAGAATTCTCCCCATCCTCATTTCTGACCCTTTAAACTAGATTTATAGTCTTGATGTGTCTTGGATTCCACTACCATAAAAAACTTCTATCATTCATGTCTTTCTCCCATTCCAACACACACTTATTTTGTTTTAAAGCTAATTTATTTATTTTGAGAGAGAGTGAGTGGGGGAGGGACAGGGAGAGAAGGAGAGAGACAGAATTCCAAGCAGATCCTGCACTGCTAGTGCGGAACCTGATGTGGGGCTTGAACCCACAAACTGCAAGATCATGACCTGAACCTAAACCAAGAGTTGGATGCTCAATTGACTGAGCCACCCAGGCACCCCCAAAACCCACTTATTAACTAGATTCATAGATGTGGTGTCTTTTGGCCACCCAAAACTGATCCAATAGGGAAACAAGTTTTCTGATAATTGTAACTTTGGAATCATTATCATTGTTTTGTTTGTTTGTTTTTGCATTATTGTTGATCAAGTTTTCAAACTTGATATTACATTAAATTATAATTTCTGTGTTCCATCTGCATAATATAAGTTAAATATTCCAATTTCTAACAGCAACAAAGTTAATATGGAATTTTATATTAGAAATTCTTGATTATTTTGTGATTTCCTTTTAACGTAATATAATTAATTATTTTCATTACATTTCTTAGTTCAAAACACAGGAGACCAAAAGTAAAAGGAAAAGAACATTAAAAGTGAAATAACATGTTGCAAAAGTGATAAAAAACTTAATCAGGGTCTCTGGGTGGCTCAGTTGATTAAACTTCCCACTTCGGCTCAGGTCATGATCTCAAGGTTCTTGGGTTTGAGCCCAGCGTCAGGCTCTGTGCTGACAGTTCAGAGCTGAAGCCGGCTTCAGATTCTATGTCTCCCTCTCTGCCCCTTCCCGACTCATGCTTTCTCTCAAAAATAAACATTAAAAAAATTTAAAAAAAACTTAAAGCATTTTAATAAACAGTGTGTTTTAAAAGCCTTATTTCAGTCTTTCTGTTATATTTGACAGAACCACATTGTGATGATTATTTTTAGAGGTCAAGTCATAGGTAAAGTGTAATAAAAAATATTCAGATGTTATTTAGTGATTGCAAATATGTAAATGTCTAAAATAAAGCTCAAGTTTTTCTCTGTAGTTTCCCATTTTATAAAAAGTAATTTTACCCCAATTAACTGTAATATCTGTTCTTTCCAGATTATTCCTTGACCCAACATAAGAAAGTGAGATGGTGGTTTTTTGGTGTTTGTGGGTTTTTTTGTAGAAAGTATTGTGAAAAACAAAGTGATATAATATGAACTGACAGTTTTTACTACCCAAGTTTTCCTTAGTAATGGAATTTGGTTTCTATGTCTTGCTTTTCAGCGCATTTTGTGTTTATAGCTTTTGGGGATTTGAAGGGTCCAGATAAATAATAGGGTAATATTTTCTATCATATTGTTCTCTTTTACTAAGTTATACAACTTAATAAATTTGTTATTATTATTTTTATTTTGGCCAGAAAATGACTATTGTATTCTGACTTTTTTCAGTTCTTGTTCTAGGAAAGCAAAATTTTAATGAATCTTTCTATAAAAATTAATTTTAAAACTTTTAAATAGTTAATATTTTTGCCTTCATGTTTCCCTGTATTTTTCTTCCCTTAGGCCAATGGTTTCTTTTGTTGGCTTGCTTGTGACTAAAAGGGACTTAAACTTTCCCTTCAGCTTGAGTAAACTTGAGACATACTTCATTCTGCCTCTAGGCTCCTGACTTGCCTTTTTTTCAAAACATTTAGAAAATTTATAATTGTAAGTTCCTTCTCTGCCTCTTTGGGATGTAAATGACTTTTAAAGCCTCTTGACAGGTTTACAACCTAGATACATCTTTTCTTAAGAAACTGGGAACCCCCCTTTGAAATGTAATCATCAAGGAAAATAGTGTTCCTACCCCTAGGCTGTAGTTGAATAGGAGCTTAACTCTGGGTGGGCATCTTGCACCAAATAGTAAAACTGCCTACTGTCCTGAATATACAAGAAAGCTTAATTTCCTTTTGGTAAGTCCAATAAGCAAACACAGATGACCTTGATCCTACAAGCTCTTATAAACCCCCTCAAGACAAAGTTTTAGTGGAGTTGAGATCAGAATGAGTTATGGCCTCTCTCCTCCATTGCAATAGCCTTGAATAAACTCAATGTGTGGGGCAATTTTTGCTTTGATGCTTGTTTTTAATCAGTCTATTGACTTTTTATTTTAAAAAAATCTTTGTATTTTGTTTTAAAAAACTTTAGTATGAATTTATTTATTTCCCAGTATAGTTAACATACAATGTTATATCAGTTTCAGGTGCACAATATAGTGATTCAATAATTCCATACACTATTTCATGCTCATCATGATCAGTGTATTCTTAATCCTCTTCATCTATTTCACCCATCCCCCACTCACCTCCCATCAAGTAACCATCTGTTTGTTGTCTATACTTTTTTTTTTTTTTTTTTTTTTGGAGAGAGAGAGAGAGCACAAACCAGGGAGAAAGGTAGAGGGAGGGAGAGAGCAGGCTCCATGCTCAGCATGAAGCATGAAGCCTATGCAGGGCTTGATCCTACAACTCTGGGATCTTCTCCTGAACTGAAATCAAGAGTTGGATGCTTAAGCAACTGAGCCAACCAGATACCTCTGTTTTGTTTCTTAAAATCCACATATAACTGAAACCATACGATATTTGTTTTTCTTTGACATATATTACTTAGCATAATACTCTCTAGATCCATGTTGTTGCAAATGGCAACAATTTTATTCTTGTCAGGGCTGGATAATATTCCATTGTGTGTGTGTGTGTGTGTGTGTGTGTGTGTGTGTGTATTTACACCACATCTTCTTTATCCATTCATTATTGATGGACATTTGGGCTGCTTCAATAGTTTGACTGCTGTAATAAACATAGGATTGCATACATCCTTCAAATTAGTGTTTTCATATCCTTTGGGTAAACACCTAAAGGGTAGTTCTAATTTTAATTTTTTTGAGGAACCTCATACTTGAGTTTTCCACAGTGGCTACACCAAGTCTGTTTCCCTTTACCAACAGCTTTAATTGAGGTATAATTTATATACCATAAAAACTATCTACTGTAAGTGTGAAATTCAATAATTTTTAGGACCTGACCAACAGTTCTATGTAAAGCGTTTAGAACTTGTCAACTAGAAGCATTTATTTGAGACTGAGTAGGTGGAAAGCCAGTCATGAAGTTGAGGACTGTAAACACTTTTCTTTGATATCTCTTAAGTATTTTGATCTGAGACCTTCAGACCTTGTTTTGATCTGAGACCTTCAAGCCTGTTGTTTGTTTGCTTTATGCTTTTTGGTGGTTTTTTGAAGAAAGTTAACTTTATTTTTCAGATTTACTTCATTGGGTTGTAATAGCAAAATTGTCAGACACAAAATGGATGCTGATATTGGACCCAATTAAAGAAAATACCTCCTACCTGGTGGTAGGAAGATGAAAACAGCAAAGATAAACATAGAAATTGGGGTTTTTATTTTTTTTTATTTTTATTTTTAAAAATTTTTTTTAATGTTTTATTTATTTCTAGGATAGAGAGAGAGAGAGAGAGAGAGAGAGCGTGAGCAGGGGAGGGTCAGAGAGAGAGGGAGATACAGACTCTGAAATAGGCTCCAGGCTCTGAGCTGGCAGTCAGCACAGAGCCCGACGCGGGGCTCGAACCCACGAAACGCGAGATCATGACCTAAATGAAAGTCGGATGCTTAACCGACTAAGCCACCTAGGTGCCCCAGAAATTGGGGTTTTTTAAAAGTGAGTTCTGGGGCACCTGGGTGGCTCAGTTGGTTAAGCATCCAGCTCTTGGTTTTGGCTCAGGTTATGATCTCGCAGTTTTGTGGGTTTGAGCCCAGTGTCAGGATCTATACTGACATTGTGGAGCCTGCTTGGGATTTTCTCTCTCCCATTCTCTCTGCCCCTTCTTCGCTTATGCGCTCTCGCTCTCCCTCTGTCTCTCTCTTTCTCTCTCTCAAAATAAATAAAATTAAGGAAAAAAGTGAATTCTGATGTTAGTTCTGCCACAATCTATGCGACTGGAGATGAATTTCCTCTCATCTGTCAGTGTTTGGATTTGAGATCACTCATGTTACCATTGTAACACTGAGTCTTTTGTCACTGGTATGTTCCTTTGTAGTCATGTGAAGCCTCACAGATCTAGTCTGAGGAAACAGGCCCACAGTAGTTGAGGTGCTTGAGGACCTGGATTTGGTTCAATGAGCCTCACTGGGTTTGCTCAGATTGGGCAATCTGGCCCCAGAGTCAGATGGCTAGACAGTTTGGTGTACCACACCCAGGCCTTAAGTGTAGGGAATAGAGGGATGGGGAGGGATCAGAACTTATTCTGGAATGAGGAAGTCAATGAAAGTAGAACAGTTCAGTTCTGTTTGCAATTTTTCTTCCCAGGTTTATTGTTTTAAGCCCATGTTCTGCCCAAACGAAGAAGATCTGAACTTTTCTGAAATCTGTTTTTGCTCCTTCTCCTCTCCCCCCTCCTTCTCTTTTCTTCTTCTTTTAAAAATCTCTCTGTCTTTTTTGACAAACCTCTAAGTAATCTACACAGCTTCTCCATAGTCGGTGCCTCTAACCCTATTCTAACATACCTTAGAACACTCATCTCCCTGATAGTTTGCTGTTGTTTCCTGAAACTTAAATATAAACTCTCCAGGACCCTCTCTTTTTTTCTTCTAGTTTGAAGTCCTCTCCTCCCAGTGTCCAAAATGCTCAATATGCTTAGAGTAGATGCTGATCAACAAACAAAGAAATAATCCCCTCCCCTGGACTGAAAGGCTGTTGATGTTGCAGGGAGGAGGGTATGAATGCTGATGAGAAGCCCTGGGAGTTAAGGCAAGACTCCTGGGGCACATTTCTATGTTCACTCTCTAGAGACAGTTATACTGTTTTTATCTTTTAAAAATCAGGAGATTTAAAATTTGTATTTCAGTTTTAACCTGATAATGTTTTGTACGAGCTTATCCTAAATTCCTGTCTCATGTCCTGCAGAGAAAGATATTTGATCAGAGCTGACAGAGTACAATGCCTAACAACAGCAATGATGATCACAAACTTTTCTGCTTTTAATCTTCCTGTTTCTGGTCTAGAATTATGAAGTGATTATATGTAACCTACTCCTTCTGCTCCAAAGTGATACTGTAACCTGATTTAGAAAATCACTTACAGCTCTTATATTCTCTATGACTGAGATGTGTTTTCTCCATGACTGGTAATTCAGTATCTTCCCATTTGATCACTTGTTCTCACCGACTGCTATTTTATTGAGCTTGGAATTACTGGTAGGGAACAAAAAGAAACCTTTTTTTTTTTTTGAGGGAGGAGAAATGACCAAGTTGCCCATCTGCTCACTTACATGTGGAGCAAGAACTGGACTCCCTATCCTGGAAGTGTGTTGTTTGTTGGGTGGTGGTTAGGAGACGTAAGTCAAAAGCTGAAGGGGTTTTGAATGGCCAGCAAGTCTCTACCAGCTGTTTCAGCAGGACTTAATGCTCCCTCAGTACCCTAGATGGCGTATGAGACCCAAATCAGTAGTGCCAGGATGCTTCAGGGTCAGATGTCTCCAATACCACAGTCCTGCGCTTTGCCCTGCCTGCTTCTTAAAGTGGAAAAGTAGATTCTCCAGGAGACTGTGGCACATGTAGGTCTCACCTACTCCTTGAAAGTGAGCTGAGGTCCCAGGCACTGTGTTGCGCCAAGCCTCAGAATTCTAATCTTGCTCAGAATCCTGTTCAGAAGGTTCATTTACTCTATTTCCCACCAGCCCCAGAAGTTTGCAAGCAAGGGTTGAGAAGGCTCTGAAAAGTGAAGCAGCAAGTGGAGGCTTGTTCCTTACCCGAGTGAAATTTTAGTGCAGCGTCTCTTCCTGATTCTGGGCTTAGTAGAGCCTCCTTGTTCTTCTTCTTCTTCTTCTTCTTTTTTTTTTAATGTTTATTTATTTTTGAGAGAGAGAGAGAGAGAGAGAGAGAGAGAGAACACAAGCACGGAAGGAGCAGAGAGAGGGAGACACAAGATCTGAAGTAGACTCCAGGCTCCGAGCTGTCAGCTTGAGCCCGATATTGGGCTCGAACTCATGAACTATGAGATCATGACCTGAGCTGAAGTTAGAGGCTTAACCAAATGAGCCACCCAGCTGCCCCCTCCTTATTTATTTATTTTTTTTTAACAACCTCCTGGCTCCCTCTTTGCTCACTAACCATCTGTATCTACCAAACTAGAAAAAGGAAACATCAAAATACTCACATTCTTGCTGCAACAGACCCTTTCTCCTTCCCTCCCTCCCTCTCTCCCTTCTTCCTTCCTTCCTTCCTTCCTTCCTTCCTTCCTTCCTTCCTTCCTTCCTTCCTTCCTTCCAGGGGGCTTACATGTTCCCCCATCCCACCCTTGAGGTCTTATATCTGTGCCTAAAAGACAAAGGGGAGGAGTTTGAGTTAGAACTTTTATTTCCCCAAACCCACTCCCTCTGAGTATCAGAACTCTGGTGGCATTTTCGCTCAAGCTCTCTCTGCTTTGGGTCTAGATGCTTTCCAGATGGGGGGATGTTGTTATTGGCAAAGATAAGTATCTGGCCAGAGCTGCCTGTACTCCTTCAGTGAGTAGACAATATAGGTGAAGGCTGAGAGCAGAGGCTTGGACTAGTACTCTATGAAGCACACAGGGACTGCACCAGGGATGTCACTTTGTGGTAACTGTGTCAAGGCATTGTGGAAAAATGTGGTGATCAGTTTGGAAGCTGAGATGTCAACGCGATTAGTCACTGAAGGCAGACATATAGACATTGCATGTTGCCAAGAGCTAGGTGGAGCCTCAGTCCACATTCTAGTCATGATCAGTGTGTGTGGGGATATGGTTCATCTGTGTCACTCACACAAATCAGTTGTGTTCTAGGGAACTGACTATGAAGAAAAGGCCAGGAAGCCTTTCAGTCCCCTCAACAGCACTTAAGTGAGGAAGTTGCTGGTGTAGAAAGTAATCATCCAGGCAAATCCACTCACTTTTTGTACTGGATAACAAAGTGGAAAGTATGCCACTGGAGGTAGAGAGGCAACAAGGCTGGGGGCTTGCTGGGAAGAAGTATTTGTGCTGGTGGTTATACGACATATACTTTTTCTTCTGTGTCCCAAGCTCCCCAGAAAGGATCTTCCCGAAGGCAAAGAAGAAGGAGTACATATTGATATCTGAAAAAAGAAGGAGTGCATATTGATATCTGGGTCTTGGCAGAAGCAGTTGAGATTGAGGTACTAGGGGTACATATAGTCCCAGTAACTGACAGGGGCCACTTTGAGGTGGTCCATCATAAAACGATATAGCAGGTAGTTCCAAGTAGAAGTGCCGAAGAATGACAGATGCCCAAAGTCATGCTGCAGCCAGCCTGGGCCTGAGCTGTTTTAATCAGTGCATACACAGGAGGAAGGGCAGGAAAGAGATCCCAAAGATCCAAAGAGTGAATCAGGCAGCGACATCCAGCAGCAGGATGTGGAGTAGGTATGGCCAGAGGAGGACATGATTGGCCTTCCTGTGCCCCATCTGCTTCACTACGGTCTGTAGCTGCCAGAACTCATCTGTTAGCTCTTTATTCTTAGTGGGCTCAATACTGGGCTGCTCCAGACACAGTTCTGTAAAACAGGAGAATGTTCATATACTTCCTCACAAGGACCTTATTGATGTGTTGAAGGCCACAGAGGGATCCTGGCATCCTGCCTGCATGGTGGATGATGGTCAGGGAACACCTATAGACTGCCTGTGGCTGAACATGCTGATTTTGTACACCCTAGTGAATCATGAGCCATTGCACCTGAGCTGCACCACCTCATGCCAGGTGAAGTGTGCGGTTGGCCCATGGGCCCGAGTCTTGGCCGCCACAGAGTTGGGGGTGGTGCGGTAGGATAGAGGCTCTGGCAGCATAGGGGCTATCAATCAGGTCCACACCTGGGAGCCTGTAGGGCAATGCACCTGTATTTTTCTTTTTGGTTTTAAATAAGTAAATGCCCCTACTTATACTCCCTGTCTTCCAAGGTGTTCTCTTTGTATCTAGTGCTAGCTAGCTATCTTTCCTTCATTTGCTTGCTTGCTTATGTTTTTTTCAGGAAGCTGGGAGTTGATTGCCTATGTTTCCTGCTAGCTGGAATTACACTTTGATTGTCTTCTAAGTAAAAGTTCTCCCAAGGTAGGAAGTCTGATAGGAGACCACTACAAAACTGGAACCCAAATGCTGTATACCTTCTTTATGGGAGTGAAGAAGAAGAAAGCCCCCTTATATTCCTTAGGACTATGGAGATACATCCTTAAATCTTTGATTTGAATGTTTGAGAATAGGGGCATGGAGGAAATTCTGCTAAGAAGTTGTAAACCTTTAGCTAGCATGAATTTGGAGGCCAAACTCATGTATTTTTATTGTCCATAGAAATTCAAACCATAAATTTATTGAATTACATTGAACCTATGATGTAGTATTTTTTTCAGATTTAAACATCTGTAAAATCAAAATGCATCCTACTATCAACAGCATTTTATAGTCAGTGAAATATTGGAGTTTAAAATTTCCTGCCAGAAGCTAAAGCAAATTCTCTCTGGAGTAATACAACTTCATTCTAGTCTCAGAGAATTCCCACAAATAATTTTTCATGGAAAATGAGTAGATCATTATAAACAATTACCATATGAATAACAGCACGCCATGTATGAGAACCAGCATATAAAAACAAAGGAGGAACAAATTCTTTACATTGATTAGATTTATTAGAAATTGAGTGATTATTAAAGAAAAAAAGAAACATTTGACAACTATGTTTAAAGGAATAATAGACAAGATTTAAAACAAGTTCAGGGAACAGGGAATTATATATATATATATATATAAAAAGCCCTAACATATTTTTAAAAGAACCAAATAGATAATCCATAAATGCTTTGAATTTCTTTTTTTTTTTTTTAATGTTTTGTTTATTTCTAGGAGAGAGAGAGAGAGAGACAGTGTGAGCAGGGGAGGGTCAGAGAGAGAGGGAGTCACAGACTCNGTAGAGTCTTATCTTTTTCAAAGTACCTGTCTCAATTTATCTGAACGACAAAGGAACAAAGTAGCTTTTTGCTGGGATTTTCAGTACCAATTTTTAAATGTGTGTTTATTTATTTAATTTTAATGTTTATTTATTTATTTATTTATTTTAAATGTTTTATTTATTTCTAGGAGAGAGAGAGAGAGACAGCGTGAACAGGGGAGGGTCAGAGAGAGGGAGTCACAGACTGAAACAGGCCCCAGGCTCTGAGCTGGCAGTCAGCACAGAGCCCGACGCGGGGCTCAAACCCACGAACCGTGAGATCATGACCTAAGCGAAAGTCGGACGCTTAACCGACTAAGCCACCCAGGCGCCCCAATGCTTTGAATTTCTTAATGTAGTGTTCGTTGTTTCTCCTTTAATGGTATCAAAGTGATGCCATTATTGTATAAGGGTTCTCCAGAGAAATAGAATCAAGGTGCGTGTGCATGTGTGTGTGTGTGTGTGTGTGTGTGTGTGTGTAGAGAGAGAGAGGAAGAGAGACAGAAAGAGATCTATTTTAAGGAAGTGTTTAATGTGATTGTGGAGGACGACAAGTCCAAAATTTGCAGGGTAGGCTGGCAGATAGGACACCTAGGGAAGGACTGATGTTGCAGCTCAAGTCCAAAGGCAAACTGTGAGCTGAATCATCTATTTCCTTGAAGGGAGTCATTCTTTTAGCTCTTAATGCCTTCAACTGATTATATGAGGCTCACCCACATTATGGAAGGTAAATCTGTTTTACTCAAAGTATATTGATTCAAATGTTATTCTCATCTAAAAAATACTTTTTACAGCAACATCCAGACTTGTATATAACCAGACATCTGGGTGCCATGGCCTACTCAAATTGACACATACAGTAATCATTATGCTTCTTGTTCTGTATAGTTTTGACTTTCCAGTATTATTTTTTAAGCTCTGAAAATATTTGCCCTTTTAAAATGTTTGCTTATTTTTGAGAGACAGAGAGAGACAGAGTGTGATCAGGGGTGGGGCAGAGAGAGAGGGAGGTACAGAATCTGAAGCAGGCTTCAGGCTCTGTCCAGGCTCTGAGCTGTCAGCACAGAACCCAATGTGGGGCTCGAACCCACCACCCCGTGAGATCATGACCTGAGCCAAAGTCAAATGCTTAACTGACTGAACAATCCAGATGCCCCAAATATTTGCCTTTTGAGGACAACTTTCCTGAACATTTAACTTATGCTAATTCTCATAATGTAATCCTTTTTTTTTTGTAGAAAACCATATTGTTTCTTAATCTTATGTGGGAAAAAGACATATATTTTAGAGCCATATTTTCAGTGGGCTCTGTGGTCATTTTTCTGTATTCTTTCCTATCTCAGAAGGGTGAAAATAGCCTTGTGACATGTTAATTAGGATTTCTCCATAGCTCTAATGCTTCTGTAAATTATATATTCTAGATTGAGCACAGTAGTATAGTTTGTACTCCATCTTATAGGTAACACCTATTGCCAAACATATTTCATATGTAGTTTTTCAGTTTCACTTTGACCCATGACCCACTAGCCCATAAATGTCTCCTTCTTCTTTTTGAGCACATTCCTTGGAAAGTGAAATTTAGAGTCACATTTTGGAGATGGTGCTGGTAGCACCATTGCTTACAACATAAAACCAGGGAAGTAGTAAATGTGGCTTCTCTTGTAGGTGTCAGTTCTGGAGAATTCTACCCTTTATACAAAAATGTGATTTAGTGACATATGGGCCATTAGGTAGCTTTAGTACAGAAATATGGTGCAAATTACCCATTATATTGCTGGTGTTTTAGTAGCAGCATTTTGTATATGAATTACAGCATCTCAAAGAAATTGTTTTGATTTACTTCCATTTCTCTGACTTGAAATAGTACAAACTAGTACTTGAAAATGGTACAAAATATGGGAGATCCCTAAGAAAAATTTTGTTATCAAGGACATTTCTACTGTTATAGTCTACAGAAAGGAATTTTTCACACAACAGTTTGTATCTGCAGGGACAAAATTTTTTTCGTAACCTTCTTCAAATTGTTGCATAGAGTTTATTTTCATACCTTCCCCGTCAGTAACCATTCCAGCATCACCATGTGAGTCAAATGCATTTCCTGTAACTTTTTTTTCTTAGGAACTTCTAGATGAAAGTGACAATTGGATATTTTGATGGGTGCTAAATCTCTATGTTTTTTTTCCTGACAAGGGGTAAATGAAATTTGTTTTTCTTAATTTGATGGCACTTTCTTGTCAAAGCATTTCTTCTTAGATGATTCAATAATTATGTGACAATTATAGCAGATTTTTTTTTTCTGAGGAGTTTCCAAAGTTTTTAGACTCCAAAGTCATGTAACTCACCATGGCCACATAAAGTTATGTGAGGTGGCTGGGAGAATGAGCAATAGACAAGATATACTTTGCTAGTACTATGTACTACCTCCAATCCAGATGGATTGTGAGGATGGAATGCTCTGAGGGGCACTATTGACATTTTGGAGTGGATATTTCTTTGTTTTGGAGAGTTATCCTGTGCACTGAAGGATGCTTAGCCACATCCCTGGCCTCTATCCAGTAGATCCACCCAGTTGTGACAATCAGAAGGCTTCTGGACATTGACAAATATTCCCAAGGGGTAGGGAAGACAAAAAATGCCTCTCGTTGAGAACTAACTCTCTAAGTCACTGTCACAAATCTTGGTCTTATGCAACGCTGGGGAAAGAAATACTATGCTTCAGGAATTGTAGTCTAGACTATTTCAATGGGCTGGGCTAAGATAAGGTGGCTTCTAAAGTGTCTTTTTAGCTTGTCTTGGGATGTTTTTTGGGCTAACAGACTTCTGTGGTTTTCTGTTTCCTGTGGAGAGAAGCAGGATTTTCTTACAACAGAAAATGAAGTAACAAAGCCTATCCTGTTTTGAGATTAACTCTTCATTTAATGGTCAAAGAGACTGTATAGAAAGGGTGTATATAAGTTGAGTGTTAATGGTGAAGATTTGTTATGTTGGAAGCCCAGCTCTCTAATGTCACGCTCTAGACTGGGTGATCTTGGCAAATCACCAGCCTTTCCCCATGCCTAGTTTTGTACCAATAACAGAGATAATGGTAGAGTCTATTTAAGGAGACATGAGAACTCAATGAGATAATATGTATAAAGTGTTTAGAACAGTACTTAGTTCATAGGAATGTTAGAAAAATGTCAGGGGAGACACTTTTTTAATGAGAAAAAAAATTGAGACATAATATAATTAGGAATTCTGTAGTCTGTAACCTCATTGACATAATTAAACCATGTCTATTTCACAATCTCTTTGATAATTATTGATTTAATGTTACCATTATAACAAAGAGCATTACAAATGAAGTCTGATATTTAGCGAACTGTGACTATGAACACATGAAAAAGTAATGACTTACAGTTTCCTGATGTAAAATAATGTGACATATATATATGTATATATGTATACTTAAACATTATTAGAGTGGGCTTTGATGGAAACTTTCTCTTCATTTGCCTCAATCATTAATCGTATACCCCTTCTTAGTCTAATTCCAGATATGACAAATATTTACTGGGCCCTTTCATTTAGTAATTAGAAGTATCTGGCCTGGATATTGAAGCCAAAAGACCACGGACATCTGAAAGCCAGAGGTCCATACAAGAACTGGTATTCCAGAAAGGAACACAGGAAGAAACACAAAGACTTAATCAACAGTCACTCAAATCCTCAGAGTCTGCTTAACTTGTCTTTATGCAGTGCTAGAAACGCATAGAGAAATTTAGCCATAACCTGAAGTACCGTCTAACTGCAGCCATATAATATTTTTGTGGTTTAGATGAAAAAAAAAAAAAAAAGAAAAAACAGGCAGCAAGATTTTATTGTGAACATGGGTAACTTGGGATTCATAGAAATGTCACCTGGACCTGGATTCCTGTTATAAGCGTGAGTTCACATTGAGTTCCATTCCTTGCCATCTTAAAGAAGTTATAAAAAAAACCCATGTTAAACCAGATATGTAGCAAACATTATATGCATATTATTATTATTATTATTATCATTATTATTGTTTTTTTATAGCAACAGTAAGAAATTTCATTTTAAGATCCTGGTTGTAGTATAGGATTTTAAAGCATAAAGCAAATATAACTTGTCTAAAACAATTTAGGCCTTAGGGATGTAATAAAAGGAAGTCAGTGTGTGTGTGTACTGGGCTAAGTTCAGATGGAAAACAAAGGCACCACAGTCTCTGTAAGGATCTGTTTAGGGTCCCTCTTACGGTATGAGTCACATGGAAGAGAGAGAGAGAGACAGAGCACGAGTTAGGGAGGGGCAGAGAGAGAGAGAGGGAGACACAGAAACCGAAGCAAGCTGCAGGCTCTGTGCTGACAGCGTGAGGCTTGAACCCATGGACCAAAAGATCATGCCCTGACCTGAAGTTGGCCACTCAACTGACTGTGTCACTGAGGCACCCCACTTGGACACCTTTCTTTCGTTCGTCCTTCCTTCCTTCCTTCCTTCCTTCCTTCCTTCCTTCCTTCCTTCCTTTCTTTCTTTCTTTCTTTCTTTCTTTCTATTTGTTTATTAATGTTTTATTTATTTCTGAGAGAGAGAGATAGCGTGATCAGGGGAGGGTCAGAGAGAGAGAGGGAGATACAGAAACTGAAGACAGCCTCCAGGCTCTGAGCTAGCTGTCAGCACAGATCCCAATGCGGGGCTTGAACCCACGAACCATGAGATCATGACCTGAGCCGAAGTCGGACGCTTAACCGACTGAGCCACCCAGGCGCCCCTTGGACACCTTTCTTAAGGGAGCTCTGGTTGTCCGCTCAAGAGATACCTGTTGGATTGGTTTTCTGATTCAATTACTCCTCAAAAACTATTTCAAAGGTGAGTTGGCATTTATAAAGACATTTGTAAGGGAATCAACTCATATTAGCAAAAAAGTATTGTGGACAGTCTAGTTTAGTAAATAATCAGTTACATACATACTTGCCATACATTATACTTTACACACTTAATTGAGTAAAAAGGGGACAGCCATATGTGTTTATTTTTCATAAATACAACCCAATAGACACCGTACCCCCCCCTTCCTGCCACCTTAAATTAATGAGAAATTGATATTGGTGAGTCATTCTTAGTGCATGTTCTCTTTCTGGTACCAGCTGTGTAGGCGGCCACAAAATTATAGGTTAAGAGGAAAATGGGAGAAGGCCTATAACCGTCACTCCCTCATGACTATTATAATTCTTAAGGTGGATGTTTTTTTTTTTAATTTTTTTTAAAATTTTTTATTGTCAGGTTGGTTTCCATATAACACCCAGTGTTCACCCCCACAAGTGCCCTCCTCCATGCCCATCCCCCCCCCCCACCCATCAGTCCTCAGTTTCTTCCACCGTAGCCTGCCTGGCAGGGCACAGGGGCCGTGGAGTCTGGGGCTCCAATGTGCAGAGTCCAGCATCTGATATTATCTGCTCTTCTGTGTCCTGGGTTTTCTGTTAGGATATTTTTCCTGGCAGAAGAGCGTTTTAATTCTCTCTGGATGCAACATCCTGTCACTCATTATTGTAGAGACTCTATCAACCATGTTTTATAGTTCTACCTACCTGTGTTTCTAATTTGTTACCGAAGGTTTGTTCTCCCTCAGTGTAGGCTCTGAAAGTGCCACTCGCACTACCGGTTACCAGGCCTTCTCTTTGAAATCCTCGCTTGGCTTTCTGTTCCTTCTCCTTCACACTGGCAGTAAAAGGTGTTACGGATAAACTTGGCTTTTTTGGCAGAGAAAGAGCAGCTTCCAGACTAAGTAAGACCTTTAAAAAAATCTACCCTCTGTGCAGAACTCATTCCTTTCTGATGCTTCTACTGCCAGGCCATCCAGAACCTGTGGTTGCCACAGCCCGGGGCTTAACGTCTGTGTGTTCTCTGGATGATGTGCAAGTCAGCAGGATAGAGCTGAACGAAGGAAGTCCAGGTTTTGGTCGCTCATTTAGCAACGAGACTCGAATGACAGATGTCCACATTTTCTAAGTTTTCTTTTTTCAGCCATTTCATCTTTCTCCTCTGAACTTTTTCCCCCTACTTTGAAATCGTTCTTAGATTTTCTCAACGGGACAGCCTTGTCTATTTCCTTTGCTTGAGAGTATGAGGAAGTTGTGTCTGTTTGATCTCTTGTGTGGCAGCATTGGAATGGATGTTGAAACAGACTGATGTTTAAATCTTAATACACACCCCTTGGAGTGGAATGGGAGAGCTCACGAGTTGAAGTTTAAAGGAATAATGAGAACTGATTGAATTAACAAACATCATACCAGCACTAGCAGAAGCAAAGATAAGACACTTAGCTTGCAATGTGCTCATCTCTGCGTTAGAATAACTCTATTGAAACACACACATTTATTTATTTATTTTGTATTATTACTATACCTATTTTCATAAGGAATCCCTGAAATAACTTGATATCATAGGTTTATTGAAACACGTCTATTGGGGTCTTCCCGTTTTAAAATAAGAAATGAAAAAACTTTTTACTGGTCATGGTCTTGAATACAAGTTATTGAATTTGATAATGCCCTTTTTTTCAGGATCAATATCATAACCATTGAAACAGAAATTTATGTTTATTGAATCAATCCCTTTGGAATCTAAGAGAACCGATTTAGTTGGTTCATCTTCAGTTTCTATTAATCTTGGCTTATGGGTGGGTATTTTGGCTAAAGGAGAAAGAAATATTGTTGGAATATAAATAAAACCAAAAGTTTAAAAAATAAAACTTATCATTTCAAAATATTTTATATAGTTTCCATTTGAAACATTAAGTAAAATTCTAAATATTTTTATCTTTTATTTATTATTTTTAATATTTATTTTTGAGAGAGAGAGAGAGCAAGTGAGGGAGGAACAGAGAGAGAAGGAGACACAGAATCCAAAGCAGACTCTAGGCTCTGAGCTGTCAGCTCAGAGCCCGACTCAGGACTCGAACTCTCAAGCCACGAGTTCATGACCTGAGCTGAAGTCAACTGCTTAACTGGTTGAGCCATGCAGGCACTCTGAGAATTTAAATATTTTTTAAAAGCAACTCTGAATATCTTTATTTATTTATTTTTATTTTACCACGTTATAAAATAAAATAAACCTTGACTACTGATTTTTATTTATTTATTTTTATAACAAACAAAGCAGGGGTTTTTTTCTGTGTAGTTTCAAGTTTTTATTAAAATTCTAGTTAGTTAACATACAATATAATATTAGTTTCAGGAATAGGATTTAGTGATTCATCATTACATATAATATCTACTATTCATCCCATTAGGTGCCCTCCTTAATGACTCTTGCACATTTGGCCCATCCTCTGCCCACCTCCCCTCTTGTATCCATCAGTTTGTTCTCTATGGTTAAGAGTCTCTTTTATGGTTTTCCTCTGTCTCTCTCTCACTATCTCTTTTTTCCCCTCTTTCCCATATGTTCATCTGTTTTTGTTTCTTAAATTCCACATATGAGTGAAATCTTATGCTATTTGTCTTTCTCAGACTGACTTATTTCACTTAGCATAATATACTCTAGCTCCATCCATGTCATTGCAAATAGCAAGATTTCATTCTGTTTTTATAGCTGAGTAATATGCCATCATATATATTTATCACATCTTCTTCTTCCATTCATTAGCCTATGGATATTTGGGCTCTTTCCATAATTTGACTATTGTTGATAATGCTACTATAAACATCATAGACTCAGTGGTTTGAGTTTCAGTTTTCTTAGATCATATAGTTAACTTGGGTTTAGATTCAGCACAATCCTGTTATAGTGGTAAATTAAGAATCTCACTGAAAATCATCTGATCAACTGGACCCCTTTTTACTGTTGTCAAGCAAATTCTCTTTAAGATGAGTATTGAATTTTGTTAAAAAGGAAACCAGACAAGTTTAGACTGTGTAAATCCACTCTCAACTGGGTTTATCACACTTATCAACACCTGATAAGGAGTTGCACATAGTCTCCTTTTGAATGTTGCTTTAAGGGTGGTTCAATGGCAATAGGTTGATTCCTGGGATTCACAGTGAGAAGGAGTTTCAATACATTTTGAAGCTCCCAAGGTATGTTCTTTTCTGCCTCAAGGCACCTGAAATTTATCATATAAGAGCTTAACAATGTTACTGCTTTATCTAGTATGAGGATATTTGATGGCTTATCAATTTTTTGAAGGTGTTTTGTTTGGTCTCCAGTGTCATTATTCATTGATCAAGGATTTAAAATAATGAAAGTTGAATCAACAGTCATTCAACTGTTGCTTGTGCTTCAATCATACCTCTGGCATAGTCTTAGATTTTGTCCAATTCACAGGCAGCATCTTTTAATTGAATCCAATTGTTCCTTAACATGGCCCAAGAAAAATGCTTTACCTAATGAGACCAAATCATCATGTGTTAGAGGATTTCAAGTATCAAATTCCCATAAAAATGCAAACTGTATCTGTGGAAAACTAGATAGTCAGCATTTAATGATTTCTTTATATACTTTGGTTTCTATGCTGTCTTCAAATCTCTGTTCCCAGATAAGAAATCTATTAGAATGACATACAGAAACAATTTCATTTGTCATCAGGGGTTTGTAACTATACAATGATTTGGAAGTGCAGGGAAAGATCTTCCATGGTATTCTCCCCCTTACTCACGCCAAGGTTTGACAGGTGGTTGCCATTCAATAAGCATTTGCCAAATAGCAGAATAAAGAACTTCCCTGAGGAGCCAAGTTTCAATGCACTGGGAAGCAGGAAGTGTATCTTTTGCTTAAAATTTACTTCAAATTTCAAGAAAATTAAAAATTCCTTAAGCATCTCCTCAAGCACCAGGTATCTCAAAGAAAGTACTATGACCCTGTTCACTGAGCAGTCATCAGGTATTTATTAAACATCTGTAGTATTTCAAACCCCTTGGCAAAGATGCAAGAGGAGTGACATTTAATCTCAGGACTCAACAGCTCTCTAACAGAGAAAAGACACATGTAAACCATTATACTGTGAACTATAACAGAACAATACATACAGTGCAATGGGTGTACAGACCAGAGCGTATTAAAAGGTGCCTGAACTTGCAGACTGGAGTGGAAAGGATGGTGAGGCCTCGAGGACTTAACAGAGATTCTTTGATGAAGGATGTTGAAGAATTTTCCAAGTGGACAAGGGAATGATCCTCTAGGCAGAGGAGATGACTTTTATAGAAGCAGAGGTTTGAGAGACTCTACTCTTTAACTGAAGTATGTGGGTGGGTATGGGAAAGTGATGCTTGGAAAGTAGCAGAGTTTTATTATGATAGATCTTATGTGTTGTAGTAAGTTTGGATTTCCTATAGGAAGTAAACAAGGACCCATACTAATTTTGTAGGTCCATTGTGTGCCAAATTTCCTTGATGGTGATAATTCCTTCTCAAAATTGCTCAAAAGTCTACCATCTCATTTCAAAACTCTAATAGTTTGTTCATTTCCTCATTTATTCATTTTTAATGAAATATATTTTTAAAAACTTTTTAATGTTTTTTTTTAAATTTTATTTCTGAGAGAGAGAGAGAGGCAGCATGAGCAGGGGAAGGTCAGAGAGAAAGGGAGATATAGACTCTAAAGCAAGCTCCAGGCTCTGAGCTAGCTGTCACCACAAAGCCCGATGTGGGGCTCGAACCCACGAACCGTGAGATCATGACCTGAGCCCAAGTTGGACGCTTAACCGACTGAGCCACCCAGGCGCTCCGCATTTTTAATAAAATATTTAATAAACATTTAATTTAAGCCAACGTTATACTAGGCACTAGGGACAGGAAGCTTTATAAGAAGGATTTCTGTGTTGACAGATTGACAAATGAGTTATCTACTTAATACTACTGTAATAGCAAAGGCCAATAGTAACCTTCCAATGCACGAACCCAATAGACATTTTATACCAAACCTGCTCCAACACAATTGGTATGTAAAATAAAAAGAAGAAAATTTAAAAAATATTTAGGTGTATTTAAGCAAGGTATACATCTTTGTAGACTATAAGAAGAACAATAAAACCAAGTGGCAAGTAGACTGAAGCCTGTTAAGAGCTAAACTTCTTCAGGGGCGCCTGGGTGGCTTAGTCGGTTAAGCGTCCGACTTTCACTTAGGTCATGATCTCGCGGTTCGTGGGTTAGAGCCCCGCGTCGGGCTCTGTGCTGACTGCCAGCTCAGAGCCTGGAGCCTGTTTCAGTCTGTGACTCCCTCTCTCTCTGACCCTCCCCTGCTCACGCTGTCTCTCTCTCTCGCTCCTAGAAATAAATAAAATTAATATAAAAAAAAAAGAGCTAAACTTCTTCAGGATTAAAATGACCCCTTTGAGGTAGTTAGTCAGTCCTGATCTCTTCTTAAAACAGGGGTCTGAGGTGAGGTACCCTTCCTTAGAAGAAGAAGCCTACAAAGAAGGATGCGACTTTTTTTTTTTTACATCTGTGAATTCTATAAAGCTGCACACCTACAAAGGGAGAAAGATGATATTAGGGGCAGGCTTCCTCCACTAAATCTAAACTGCCCACTGGTTGTACAATATCTGTACTGCAAATGTCAGCATGGTCCTGGATTAGGGGCTTCAGGGAGAGACCAGGCAAAGACAATTGCAAACATTTAGATAAGGAAACATGTAGAAACAGGGAGGAGGAAGAGACAGGGAAAGAAAGACACTCTCTCAAGTGAGTCTTTGTGCTGAGTTACTAAAACATATCAGAAAAGCTAATATTAAGAAAGATTTCCAACAAAATCAACAATAAGGACATGAAAATTTAAAAAAAGAAATTTGACAACTTTAAAAAGTGATGGTCAAGATCATAAAAAATAAAGGGTTGGGGTGCCTGGGTGGCTTAGTCGGTTGGGCATCTGACTTTTGATCTTGGTTCAGGTTTTGATCTCAGAGTCATGCTCTATGCTGGGCATGAAGCCTACTTAAAACAATAAAAAAATAAAAATAAAGGGGTGACATACATGAAAGAGAAAGACATTATGAAACAGGGAGGAGAAATAAAATAGAAGAGATAAACACATAAAGTTAGACATTCTAGAAATAAATAATAGAATCACTGATGAAAAACAGATTTCTATAAGGACGCTACTCCTATTCCTGAGGGTTTGCCCTCATGATCGAATCACCTCCCAAAGGTGATTATACTTCTTAATAGTATCTACCTTGGGAGCTAGGTTTCAACATATGGGAGGACACGAACATTCAGATCATAGTAATGAACATTTGGGTTGTTCTTGGTTTTTGCTTATTATGAAGTGAAATGGTTGTAACATTTTTGTAGAAGTCTTCATGCAGACATATGTATTGATATCTCTTCAGTAGATACCTACAAGTAGAATTGCTAGATTATAGGAGAGATTGACGTTTGTAAGAAACTGTGGAAAAATCTCCCAGGAGGTTGCATCATTTCACGCTCAGCAGCAATGTATGAAGAGGCCCAGTTACTCCACGACTTTTTTAAAAATAATTTTTTAAGTTTGTTTGTTTGTTTGTTTAGAGCAAGCAGGGGAGGAGCAAAGAGGGAGTGGGAGAAGCCCAAGCAGGCTCCAATGTGGGGCTCAAACTCACAAACCATGAGGTCGTGACTGGAGCCAAAGTCAACACTTAACTGACTGAGCCACCCAGGTGCCCCACGATCTTGTTAACATTTGGTATCGTCATCAGTCCTGTTACTTTTATCTATTCTAATGTGTGTGAATTGGAGTCTTGTGGGGGTTTTAATTTGTATTTCTCTTATCACTGATGATATTGAACAATGTTTTTTGTTCTTTTGGCCTATAGATACCTTCTTTGTGAAATGTCCCACTTCTTCTGTTCATTTGTTTTTTAAAAAAATGTTTTTTTTCTTATTTTTGAGTTATAGGAATTATTTGGGTGTTCTAAATTCAGGTGCTTTGTCAGGTATATGTATTACAAATGTTTTCTTCTATCCCATGGTTTGTGTATTCACGTTATTATTGGTGCCCTTTGAATTTTTATTTCCTATGAAGTCCCAATTTGTGAACTTAAAAAAAATTTTAGTGTTTATTTATTTTTGAGAGAGAGAATGAGAGAGAGAGTGGAGGAGAGGCAGAGAGAAGGGAACAGAGGATCTGAAGTGGGCTCTGTGCTGACAGCAGAGAGCCCGATGCAGGGCTTAAACTCACCAACTGTGAGATTATGACCTGAGCTGAAGTCAGATGCTTAACTTACTGAGCCACTCAGATATCCCTCAACTTATCAACTTTTAATTTTAAGGCTATTTAACTTTAATATATAGTCTAAGATTGCAAAGATATTCTCTTATGTCTTCTAGAAGGGAATACTCACACAGTCATATTCATGCATGTTGTATATGGACAAGGGAATTCTTTACAGAGATTTACTATGTTAATTGGAAATATCCTTTTTATATTTGCATGTACTATAGGGAGTTGATTATAGATGGGTGCATTTAAAATTGATTTCAATAATAGATCTGTAGGCTCAAATGGACAGCTCATGTTTAATAACATACTTCAGAACAAGAAAATCTGAGATTATGCTGTATAAATTCATACTTTTTAAATATTCTACAAATAATGATATGCTACTCATTTCACAATATTTCTGTTCTTTTTAAGTGTACATAAAATATACTTGCTTTTTCCCTTCAACATTGCATGCTTTTCTGCAAATGTAAGTCATGTGAGACAAGAACTTTTACATTTTAACTACTGCAGATGTTGTGAGCATATATGCCAAGTGTTATTGATATAGTTATTGGGAAGTAATTTAGATAAAAAATAAACACTTCATTTAAAACCTTATGGGTATACTACTTGAATCTTGCTTAAATCAAATATATTTTCTTTCCAATATGGTGAAAGTACAACAAGGATCATAATCAAACTCCCCTGCCCCCTTCTTTTTTTTCTTGTACTTTCAAAACCTGTAAAGAAGACAAGGGTAAAGGGATTTATAGCTTTTGTTCCTTTATGTGCCAAGATTGCTCTTGATAACCACATTTATCCACAATGGCCAGTGGTACTAATGTCATGGTAAGTTTCAGAGTTTACTGTCTTTTTTTGCTTCTGGATTTAGTGAAGATGTTGTCCCTTTCTATTCATTTGCTTTTCTTTTATTCATTTTTAAAATGGCTTTATTGAGATATAATTCATATGCCATTTAATTCACCAATTTACATCGTATAGCTTGATGTTTTTTAGTATATCTATAAAGTTGTGCATCCATCACCACAATTAGTTGTAGAACATTTTCATTATTCCTAAAAAGGAGCCCTGTACCCACGAGTAACTTCCCAAGTCTCCTTGATCCTTGCCTAGTCCCAGTCCTGAACAAACTCTTTTTTCTTTCTGTCTCTGTAGATTTTTCTATTCTGGGCATTTCATATAAATGTGGTCATATAACATGTAATCTTTAGTGACTTGGTTTTTTTCACTTAGCATAATGTTTTCATGTTTCATCCATATTGTTGCACATATCAGTACTTCATTCCTTTTTATGTCTGAATAGTATTTCATTAAATGAAATTTAATGTTTATTCATTTTCTGTTTACTCATTGAGTTGTTGGAAATTTGGGTTCTTTCCACTTTTTGGTTGTTATAAATTAGGCTGCTATAAACTTTTTTTGTATGAGTTTTTGTGTGGGCATATGTTTTTCTTTCTCTTGGATACATACTTAGGATGGAATTTTTGGTTCCTATGCTACTTCCCTGTTTAGCATTTTAAGGAATTGCCAGACCATTTTTCCAGAGTGACTGGATTCAATTTATTATATATTTGTTTAACATCTATCTTCAAAAAGGATTTTGGTCAGTTTGCTGTAACTGTGTGTTTCCTCTAAGTCTTCAAAACAATCACACTTCTTCGGCTTACACTTATGTGGTCTGCAATTGCAAATGGTTAGAATAATTAGAGGTTTTGTCTTGTCTTGCGTTATATGCCAGAATTTGACTTTATTGACTTTCATTACAAGATAGTGTTCTACTTACTTGGGATTTTGCCAGTTTCTCTATTGTGTTTAGCTGCCCTCAGGCGAAGACAGTTAGCATTACCTAAGCAAGAATTTCAGGTTGAAAAATAAGAGTTGGTTGTCTCAGACTTTCTGATTCCTGTAAATTTAAGAGTTGAATATTATTCTTGACAGGTGTGAGTTATCCAGGGATGTTCTTATGGCTTGATTTGCATGTGTGTTATTGTGTTTTATGAAAAGATATACAGGGGCATCTGGGTGGCTCAGTTGGTTGAGCGTCTGACTCTTGATTTCAGCTCAGGTCACAATCTCACCTGTGTGAGACGGGGAGTTTGAGCCACATGTCAGTCTCTGCACTGATGGTGCAGAGCCTGCTTGGCATTCTTTCTCTCTTGTCTCTGCTTGCATGTGTGCACTCTCTCTCTCTCAAAATAAATAAAAAGAAAAAAGAAAAAATACAAAAAACTGGGGGTTATTAGTAAGTTTGTTAAATTACCTGAGGTTATACCTGAGATTAGAAAAGGCAAGAGCCAATGAGCTCTAGGCTGTCACACTCTGACGAGTAAAGGACACACATGACAGCTTTCCCTGGACTGACCGAAATCTGGGCAGAGAAGAGAGCTGAGGGGGCAGTTATATGTGTTACAGACACCAAATGCCCTGTGTAATCTAGAAGTCTTTGAATAATTTGAAATAATGTTTCTTTTCTTTTTTTTTTTTAAAGTGGGGCACATACACACTCTTTTTTTATTTCTAGGAGAGAGAGAGAGAGAGAGAGACAGCGTGAGCAGGGGAGGGTCAGAGAGAGAGGGAGTCACAGACTGAAACAGGATCCAGGCTCTGAGCTGGAAGTCAGCACAGAACCCGACGCGGGGCTCGAACCCACGAAACGCGAGATCATGACCTAAGCGAAAGTCGGACGCTTAACCGACTAAGCCACCCAGGCGCCCCTGAAATAATGTTTCTTGATATACCACAGTGATCCCTGGAGGTCTTATCAAAGGTCCTTAGGTGCTGTCTTCCAGTAGAGGTGTGAGAGACTTTTCACTCCACAGTCATAGAGGAGCAGTTCTCTGATTGACATGAGGCACCAGAGACCCAGTGACAGCTGTCTTAGGCAGCTGATAAAAGCCACCGGGGGTGACTGCCAACATGAGGAGCAGCTGATGGAAACAACTAGCATCCAGAGAGAACATTCTCTAGGAAATGCCTCCAAAGTCATTGCCCTCAATATCTTCTCCTGGGATAAGCATATTAAGTATCAATTTGGAGAGGACTCATTTTTCCTAGTTTCTGCCAACTCAGCCTGAATCATTTAAGGGAAAATGTGGTAGGCTACTCTTTGCAATTGCCAACCTAATGCTTGCCTTTGATTTTATTTCTTGTCTTTTATTACATAGTGGGAAGAAGGACTTAATAATTTCTATCCAAGAACCATGGATGGATGCTGGTCCTTCCAGAGGTAGCTGGTATTATTAGCAAGCTTTCAGATTTCAGGTGGTCATGTAGTCTAGAAGAAAAAGATCACATAAAAAGTAAATTGTCTGTATTAAAACTCTAAAGCTAATTTGAAATACTTAAAAAATTATACAATGAAAATTTAGAAAGCAAAGCATAGAGAGAAATTTCTCACATTTATCAGTATTTTTGCTCTCCAATGATTGATATGCCTGATATATGACAGTTTCTTTTAACATTTTGTCTAGCCATGTTGCTACTAAAAATGGCTTTTCTTTCTAATGAACTTTTCTGTTACAGAGCATTACTGCCTCATGTTATAACTGGCAGGAAGAACATAAGATTTGGAGTTAGTCATTTGAGCTGGAATTCCATTCCAGGACATAATCATTTTGGAGGTCTAGCAAGATACTTATCTTCTGTAAGCTACCTTCTTTCAGCTGTTAAATATGGCAGTACCTATTCTGGTAACATTTCATCTGATGTCATTGAGCATGGTATTTGGGTAGCCATGAATTTTGTTTTGTCTCGTGGATCACTAGTCAAGAGACCTCATTATTTATATTCAATATTTGTTTGGATCAGTGGTCTTCAAATTGAGGTGACTTTGCTCCTGAGGGTATGATTGGCGATACTTGGAGATATTTTTGGTTCTTAAAAATTGAGATAAGTACTACTGTACTACTGGCATCTAGTGGGTAGAGGCCAGGGATGCTGCTGTACATCTCACATTGCACGGGACAGCTCCCCCCCACCCTCCACCCCCAGCAAAGACTTTTGGCCCCTGAGGTCAGTCATAATGAGCTAAGAAACCCTGAGTTGGAGGGTGTGCAAGAATGATGCTTGCACTAGGAGAAGTCCTGCACAAAGGAAAAAGAATATTGATGTGTGTAGCAAAATATTCTTTTTCTGAAGGGATTATGGTGAGGGATGAGAACATTGTAGCATGTAAATATTTAAATTGGTTGAGCAAGAGGAGCATTGTTAACAGGTGAAAATATACTGTACATTTATCAAAAAGGAATATTATGAAAAGGTGCTTACCTAAAGGGGATCTGAACCCTGTGGGTATTATTATGAGTGGGAAAACAAGAATTTAGAAGCCACACATGCCTAGATTCCATTCCCACCTCTAATATTTGTTGTCCAAGTGACCTTGAGGAAGTAGCTAAACTTCTCTGGCCTCGGTTCATAAACTATAAAGTGAAAGTCATAGTACCTGCCACAGAAGTCTGAATTTGGGATTTCTATTAGGATCAATGAGTTGATAATATGTCTAGAACATCATATCAGATCAATCGATGTCATTTCTTTCCCATGACAAAGTTTGGAAACTGGATTTGGTAAATACAGTTTTTGATTAGAAAAAATTTTATTCTGGGAAGAATTTGGCATAGGATAGCAGAATCAACTATAAAGCTTCTCTATAGGTTATTTAGATGGAAATAATTGATTTTACTGACTTATTTATGTGCATTTTAAAAATTTAAAAGAAATAGGACAAGTTATACTCAGTAAAGACTAACTGTCCCTAGTTTCTCTATCTCTTACCAGTCCCTAATTTCTCCTCAGGAGCTAATGTTGTTTCCAGTTTCTTATGTATTATTCAAGATAGAGGGACTAAAATATTGAGGTTAAGGATAGGAGGCCCTTTAGAAGGGCCTGTGACCGAAGTCAAAGAAATTTAGAGCAGAGAAAGCCCAGTTTTACTTGTCCAGATCTCAGGGGGTAAGATTGACAGTTCTGGACAAGACTTGTGATAAAGACAAAATATAATAAAGAACACTTCTAAAAGATAACATTAGGGCATCAGCTTAGTTAGAAATGACCTTTGAGGCAAAAGTTATGTCCAGAAGTCAAAACACTACTGTGTTCCCAAAAAGAGAATATTATCAACAGTTAGGCCGAAGATGTAGCATAAATAGATCAGGAAGAAGAAGGTACACTGAGGGTCAGTGTTTGTATCCGAATGAAAGAATTGGATAAGTATGAAGAGAAATGTTAAAGATGCTGTTCTTTGATAAACCAGCTGAGGAGTGTAAGAATATATTTGGGATTTCTCTGAAGAATATGTAACATGTATCTAAAAATCTCTTGGGGTTATACGGATGTAGAGCTGGCTATGGTTGGACAGCAGTTGGTAGAGCAGGAAAAATGCTGGAAATGCAGAAAGCATGGATCCCAGACATGGCTACAAAGCCTCCCACCTTTCTGGCTATGACTGATGGCAAGGAAGAGTAATCCTAATACATATAAAAGATGAGAATGGGGTGACCTCCCCTGCCAGCCCCAGCTTGACAAACTAGAGGCCTTTGACCTAATAGTATAGGAGAACCTATGTGGAGTGTTCTGCAAGATGAGCAAACATTTCTAATACATTTTGATTTGATAAACAAGTGATGTCTTGCATAATATGAATAGTATGTGATGCTGAATGTCACATGATCACAAATGAGCCAATGGTTCTTCTCTCTCTTTGTCACTGAGGGATTGTGGATTGCCTCCCGTGCTCAGATGCTTGGTCTTAGGCTGCGGTGTTTGGAAAAGATCAGTGATTTTTCAGAATGTTGGAAGGAGCCCACACTGGCACTAGTATATTTTTTGTTGCTTCAAAGTACCTATGGACAGTCCTTTGCTTTTCCATACAAGAGTAAGCTTAGGAATGCTTTGCTTCATCCCAGGTCAGGTATAGACCCATTCCTCTGCTGCCTTATTGCCAGTTCCATTAAATACAGTATATGGCAAGAGTTTATTAATACTGTACTGTAGTCAACATCTGTGCGAATATATACAATGCCCCTATGCAGAAAAAGGTTGAGAAGACAAGCAGTTAGAAGAGGATTATGGTGGAAGTTGGAAGGAAATCATTGAGAAGTACAAATGAGGTATGACCGTGGATAAAATTGCAAGGTTTTATAAGTCTCGTCTACAGAGGATGAGTAGAAAACGATGGAGGAATCCCTCACTTCAAATGAAATTTGGGAGATGTGTAAGATGTGGGAAACAGTGCAAAATTTTGTAGAAAAGCACCACCCGACTAAGGCTGTAGCAGTGCAAGCGATGAATCTGTTTCACGACGATGCAATGTCACATTTCCACTAAACCGTCAAAAGGAGGTAAAAGCAAATGTCATTGGAGAGATTTCTTATTAAACTTGCACGAAAAGAAAAAGTTTCCATTGAGCCACTAGATAGCCGTGATTCCACTAGTCATTGTGAAAGTTGTCCTTCACAATAACCCTCCTCTCTCTGATCTACCTCACACCAGCCATGAAGGTTTTCAAATGTAAGTGCAGGTTAATTTGTTAATTTTTCTTTGTATTTTGTATTTTATTTATTATTTTGTATTATATTACAATATTGTAATCACTTTTATATGAATATTTTGGGTTGTAGAACAAATCCTCTGAGTTTCCGTTATTTCTTATGGGGAAATTCACTTTGACATCTGAGTGCTTTGGATTACAAGCATGTTTCCGGAACGAATTATGCTTGCAAACCAAGGTTTTCCTGTATCTTGCTATTGAATTCCTGTTAACTGTAAGCAAGTATTGAATCTGATTTGTATATTCTAGTTGTGATGTTTTTAACTATTCGGAACCTCAGTTTACATTTATCTAATCTTCGTTAGTCATTATGTAAAAGAACAATTTATCACTTTTAATTTTCAAGCCATTTCCCTCTAGCCATGTATATAAAACCCATTTCTAAATAAATTTTATCTAGAAACCCTATCTAGTCTCTAGACAAAGGAAGTCTCCTTTTCATTATCCAGGCTTAAAATCTGTTACTTTCACTCCTCTTGTTTCCCAAACACTCTCCTTTCAAATCCAATTTTAATCCTTTTTTCAGTATATATTTTGCATTTGTTGCCACAATTGCTCTCCTAAACCCTTAAGCAAACCCTTACACCCTCAAGGCTTGAACTATCTTAATCATCTTCTTGTTGGTGTTCCTGCCTGCATCCATATCTTTCTTCTTCAGTTCACTGTCTACTCCAGTCTTTTGCACCCAATTTGTGTTTATATCTACATTATTCCCTTTCTATGAAATGTATCTCCTTGCTTTTGTTCCCCTGGTGATATCATGCTCATCCTTTAGCTCACCTCAGCTTCTTGGTAGACTCTCTGACCTCTCCAAGCAGATTTGACCACTGCATCCCACATTCTACCCTACTAATAACACTGGACTACTGTGGACGTGGTGGTAAGGTATGCACATATACTATACTATGTGTATACTACTATACTATACTATACTTTATAGCCCTAAAGCCTGATGGTATTTCTCATGTGGTATTATAGTTATTTTTAAATCTATTTCCTACATTTACCTGTAACCCCTTTGAGGATGAGGGCCATGTATCTTTTTTTTTTAATGTTTTTATTTTTTTGAGAGACAGAGAGAGACAGCGTGATTAGGGGAGGGTCAGGGAGAGAGGGAGACACAGAATCTTGAAGCAGGCTCCAGGCTCTGAGCTAGCTGTTAGCACAGAGCCTGACACGGGGCTTGAACCCACGAGCTGTGAGATCATGACCTGAGCCAAAGTCTGATGCCCAACCGACTGAGCCACCCAGGTGCCCCGAGGGCCATGTATCTTCAACCATGTATTCCAAGACCCTGGTATAGGTCATCATATATGTACATGATCAAAAGTTAAATGAAACAACATAAGAATGGCACACTGTATACTCAAAGTAATGACTATCCACTTTTACATGACACAGTTCTGATACTCCAGGTGCCCAATTTGCTTAACACTGTTTTCCTATATAAATCTTGTTTGAGCGTGGGGGAACTTATTCAGCCAACTTCTGAGATTTCTTTCAAGTTAAAGAATATTGATTAGTTTAACGCTTCTGGGGTCTGATCCTGTTCTTTCCTGATGGAAGTGGAGGGAGAAATTTTGATGGGTAGTTTTGGAAATAGGACCTGAGCACATGTAGCTGAGCTGTCTCTTCTCTCTTATTTTTGGATGGTATTTGTTTATTAGAAATACATTCTGGGTTGCTCCTCATGTCATGTCATTGCTCTTTGCTGCCTGTGACTGGCCAGGTAAATCTGTCTAATGTTGGCATGTGGAATCTGTAGGTACTTTAAATTTAAATATGGGGACACCTGGGTGGCTCAGTCAGTTAAAGGTCACGATCTTGCAGTGTGTGAGTTCGAACCCTGCGTGGGGCCTGAAGGCTGATTCTGTGTTTTCCTCTTTCTGTCCCTCCCCTACTCCCTTTCTCTCTCAAAAATAAATAAACATTAAAAAAATTAAAATTTAAATATGTTTACATATTTTCTGATTTCATATATTTTCTTTTCCTGTGGGCATTCCCGTTTCTACCTGCATGTTTAAATATTAAATGTTAAATAATTTTTGAAATAATTCTAATTACTTTATATAAGAGTAACACAAACTTAAAAAATAGTTACATCTATGTGGTAGCCTCATTAACATTGTAGGAAAATAATTTTCAATTTATTTCTAAATTTACTGACATTTATTGTAATGTTTTTCCTTCCTGTCATAAAATTGTCTAATGTACCACAAAATATTAAGTGGCATAGAATGTGAAAAGCCCTTTGTATGCCATCAGGTGCAATTCATTTACATAATTTTGTTATTAAGATTAGAAGTTTTCAAAAGTAATTTCCTCTGAAGATTATGTGGCCTTATTAATATTTTCTAAGTTATGGGAAAAACAGAGAGCTTTCAGATTTTGCCTCCTTTTGTATCTTACCTTATTTTCTTTCCTACATGTTAGTATGTCTCCGTTTGATCTCTATTTTTCTTCTCTTTCATAGATGACATATTCTTACTACTTAATCATCCATAGTCAGCAATGGGAAGATTGCTGTTTTAAGTTTAAATTCATCAGCTTGGTGGTTATGGTATTTTGGTGATTTATGGATGTTTGTGACTCAGGTATGAATACAAATGAGGGCTGTCACAAGTACCATCATCTTCTGGTCCAGTACACTGTAGTGCCTCACCATCCATGAACCAAACCAAACAGACAAAACTCTATAATTGCAAAACCAGTTACACCTCCAGTAGAAAGTCCTCCATGAGAGACAGCCCCAGGCAGTTATAGGTAAACCTGCACAACACAATGGCACAGGTGACTTTGAACCGCTTCAGTTCCAGAAACATAAATCATGACGATATTTAGACATGTGTCCATCATTAGGAGGCAGGTTGTTAACTTCTGTCTCTTTGGTTTGTAGTTTCCAGGCAAGACTTTGCAAAACAACTGCTTAAGAGAAAGATAGAGAAAATATAAGTGTCCTTATATTCTGATTTTTTTGCATTAGTTTATTGGTCAGCATTAGTAGATGATATCTGGGTGATGATGTAGCTTACAGGCATTCAGAAAAAATGTTATTCTAAACTCAGTTTGTGAAACTGTCAATTGCTGACAAGGGTATGTAAACAAGCTGGAGAAGGTATAAGAGAAATGGTCCTTGGCCCATGATGTATGGACTGTACCTAGAACATTTAACAATGAAAATTATTGGGAAACATCAGCCTGTTTATCTAATTCATTATTTTATACTGTTGTTAGGAGCAGATAAAAATGATGGCTCCTAATGGAGAGAAGTGTGAAAGAACACATAATGGTTTATATTAAATAAAAATATGTTTTTATTTTTGAATATTGAATTGGCTAAATTTAATAAGCATCATGTTTTAAGGGAATTAAGTATACTCTTAACTACCAGTCCTCTGTCAATTATATTAGAAATAAAGAAAGAATATACACAACTAAAAGGACAAGGCTGATTATTTAAGTAATGATAGTAATTATTGTAGAACTTTATTCTTAAACATAGAATGTTACATTGAAATTAGCTATCTGTATTACAGCCTTATTAATATTATTCTAAACGTTTCAAGTTTATTTCTAAAATAATGTAATATAATGTTATAGCAATTTTAATCTGTACTATAAAAGAAATAGCCCACCTTTGACTGACTATTAATTGGTTCAGTATGTAAGAAAGTCCTTTGTAAATTGTGATACACCATTCAGCTATAACCTTTTGTTTAAAAAAAACGAATTTTCAAAAGGTTTAGAAGGTTTCAGATACTTTGTAGCTTATCTGGCATTAAAAAGTCTTAGAAGACCATGGAGCTCTCAAAAGTAGCTAAATATGCAATGCAATTGTTTCAAAATATTGACTTTTAAATGTTAACATATGTCTAAAACAGTTAATTATTAAAATATTAATAAAGAAGGCATAAAATGCCACGATTTCAGAGTTCCAAATATATGTATAGTTTTATATTTTCGAACTTAACTCATTGCTCATCTCTTCCTTTTGATTTTCCTATTTTCTCCCCTTGTCTTTGAAGATTATACATTTAAATATTTTTCTCCAGACTTTGATCGTATCTGTAATGTGTGATGATTTTGTGTTAACTGTAGCGAAATGAAGAACATCTCTAACTTAACTAATGTAAGTGGGTCATACAGGACAGTGATGTGCCTGACAGAATTGCCAACACAGTTCAAGGATGTAAGTTTCCTTTGATGACAAATAATGCAGAAACTTATGAAACATTTAGAGATTCAGGAGGCCGTGTAGCAGTCCTCGTGTGGAGGAAAAGGATTCTCTGACCTCCAGGAAGCTGCAGGAAATCTCAGCCTACTAAGATAACATCTGTATGGATTAAAGATTCCAGTAGCTGCAAGAAGGTCAGACCTCTGATTCTCAGGAGCTCTTTCCACATTCTGGCCTCTCAGGAGAGTCTGGCCAGAAGGAACAACATGGCCAAGAGCCTTAAAGCTGGGAGTGTGCCCAGAGTGTTTGAGGAATATGTATGGATTTCTTAAGATTGCTATCACCAAAATACCACAAACTGAGTAGGTTAAACTGAATGGATTAAATAGAAATTTATTGTCTCAAAATTTGGAGAGTAGATGTCTGAGGTCAAGGTGTTGACAGGCTGGGTTTCCTCTGAGGCTGTGATGCTTTTTTTTTTTTTTTTTTGTCTCACTCTGTCCTGTTATTATTGTTCTGTAGCAGAATAACCAGCAAATGCAAATATTTAGCTGTGCAAAGGGGATAGTACTTAACCATAAATGAGAGACATGGTTAAAAAAAAATACTTAAACACAACTCAGTTCCTATAAGCACCCAGACTCTAGGTCTATGTAGTGAAGCTGCCTCACCTGTGGACCCACAGATCTATTCCAGGATTCTCTCCTAGCTTCCGGTGGATTTCTAACAATCATCTTTGGTGTTTCTTGGCTTGGAGATGTATTACCTCAGTCTCTGCCTTCATTGTTTCTGTGGCATTCTCCCTGTGTGCAGGCCTTTGTCCAAATCTCCTGTTTTTATAAGGAGACCAGTTGTATTGTATTGATTAGGTGACTAACCTACCTCCAGTATGACCTCATCTTAACTAATGACATCTGCATTGACCCTGTTCCAAGGAAGTTCACAGTCTGAAGTACTGGCAGTTAGGACTTCACTATATGAATTCTGGGGGACACAGTTCCTAGGAAGCTAGTGGCTTTGGAACACCTCGAATAGGGTGTTGTGCAGAGAATGGTAAGGAATGAAGTCAGAGAAGTATGAACTGCCAGGTTGTTTATAGCCTAGGGGCCATCATAACACCTTAGGGTTTTACTCTGAGTGATAAAGGGTTTTGAATGGCAGAATGACAGGAACTAATTTTAAAAAGATAACACTGGCTGGTGGATTGAGAATAGACTGCAGGTTGGCAAGGGTAAAAGGGGAGACCCAGTTAGCAGGCTGTCATAGATATCAGTGAACAGATAACAGTGATAACAATAAAGCTACTGACAGGTGGTCAGTACTGACCTCAAGTTCCTTTGAAGATAGATGGGATAGGATTTGTGGAGGGATTCCATGTGGGGTATGAGAGAGAGCAGAGGCAGGGAAGATTCTAACATTTTGTTCTGAGTATAAAGGGAGAGTTGCCATTAAATGAGGTGGGAAATGTGTGAATGTAGTAGGTGGGTGGAGGGGTGAAATCAGAAGTAGTCTAGAACATTAGTTCCATTGCGGTTTCCTATTTCTTTGGGTTTTTCCTGGTTTTGATTATTTTTTCAGATTTATTGAGGTATAACTGATGAATTAAAATAGTATATATTTAAGTCATAGAAAATGATGATTTGATATACATATATATATTGTGAAATGATTACCACGATCAAGCTAAGTAACATATCCATCAAGTCTACAATACAGAATTATTACCTGTAGTCACCATGCTGCCCTTTAGATCTCTAGGACTTATTTATCCTGTATGACTGAACCTTTGTACCCTTTGACCAACACCTCTCCATTTCTCCCTCTGCCCTTTGAGATATTTCTTTACTTGACCTTTTAGGATACAAATTCCAGTCTTGATAGTACACACATTCTCTTTTTAGATACATCTCTACATTATGTTTTTCCTCCAGTATGAGACTTCACTCTATCTATCTATCTATCTATCTATCTATCTATCTATCTATCTATCTTTCTATTTATCTATCTATCCATAATTTTATTTTATTTTTATTTTTTTGAGACTTTACTTATATTAGTCACCACTTAGCAAGAAAGTAATGACTACTTACTACATTTCAGAGAAATGTGTCCTTTTGATCTTCCCAGTTCTTTACTCACTGCCTTTGTATTCTTTCTTGTGGTCCAGCAAACAAAAACAAAAACTATAATGCGGTATGATACACTGACTTACTTTAAATACACACAAAGGACTTTTGTATCTATCTTATTAATATGCTTGAAGTTTCCCTCTTCTATTTATTTTGCATAGTCTCCTTTATAAACAGCACTTACAAGATTATTCTGCATTGGATAAAGATAGCCTTATAAAGTGATTATACCTCTTTGCAGAAAATAATATTTAGAAATATTCAAATAGATAAGATTCTTAATGAGCGTACTGATGTTTTGTGTAGACACTTGAAGCAAGAATAATTTATTATGTTTGACACCCAGCTTATGTGACATTAACTAATTAATTGTTCATTCAATCGAAATTCATTATTGAGTTTCTACATGTGTCAGGGATTGTGGAGAATAAAGCACAAGATTTACTTTTGACCTGTTTATTTCCCTTGGAAATTAAAATGCTTAGAGATACCACTTTTATTTAATTTATTTTTTTTAAATGTTTTATTTATTTCTAGGAGAGAGAGAGAGAGACAGCGTGAGCAGGGGAGGGTCACAGAGAGAGGGAGTCACAGACTCTGAAACAGGCTCCAGGCTCTGAGCTGTCAGTCAGCACAGAGCCCAACGTAGGGCTCGAACCCACAAACCGGGAGATCATGACCTAAGCGAAAGTAGGACGTTTAACCGACTAAGCCACCCCGGCACCTCGAGATACCACTTTTAAAACAGAACACTCTTGTTTATAATATAATGAGGCTCACATGGGATAGTTATGTTTTTAAAGATGTTTGTCTTGTTCTTGATGATCTTAGGCTACTTTATTATTGGTCTTATGTAGCTCCTCTAGTCTTTTCTTTTGCTATCAGCCATTGGTTTCTCTAAGTTCTAATATCCATATCCATCTGAGTCCTGCCCCTTTTCAGTCTTCCCAGGAGTACAGCAGTGGTAGCATTTAGGTAGGAGAGTCTGGGAGACAAACCAAGTATAAGAGAGAGGGAAAAGTTCATTACTGATGTGTTTCCAGGATGGAATTCTAGAACGGAGAAGCATAGCCAGTGAATTACATGTAATTTCTTAATCATTATTTGGAAGACAAAATGTGCCCATTTAGAGAAAGAAAAAAATGAGCAACAAATTTGACAGTAGAAAAAATAAGACTTAGTATGAATTATGGGTTAGTTTTCAGTGATGCCACACCCCTAAAGTTTATTCCATTGGGCTATTCCTCCTACCACATACCCAAGTATTTTCAGAAGCTACCATGCTTTCAACCTGATAACCAAAGACTCCTGAGTAGATGAGGTCAGACACATCTTTAGTGACCACAACATGCCTTCATATGCCAATGTAAATCATTATGTAACACCTGTCTCTGAATGGTCTGACCAGGAATTCCTGAGCAATCCAAGGTAAGAAGAGACATTGCTTTAATTCTCCCTGGTCAGCCTCACTCAGTCAGAGAAATCTCTGCTATTCGTATTAGGCCCAGGCCTTAGAGCCTTGCTTAAACGTTCTTCAGACTAATTTATGCCAGTTGATTAACTTTACTTCTGCCTGTCTGTTTATCTTGCACTGGGATTTCTAGTTATGAGGCCATCTGCCTCAGTCGTGATGAAAATATTACCCTGTTCCGATTTCATAAGCCTTCTGCGAGTTATATGTCCTCCTGATCACATCCTATGTGACTTTGCCTTCTGCTCAAGACTGATGACCACAATCTACTTTGTTATAATGGACAAAAGCGAGCTTCTTACCTCTATTGTAAACTGATGTGCATTGGCTAAGTTTGGGGCCATTATTTTTCTTACCGTTCAGAGAACATACTCATTTCCTTCCAGGGTCATAGGTAGAAGTCTGAGGGGGAAAGGAATTTTATCTTTGTTGGTGGTAGGATCAATAATATGCATCGACCAATTATTGCTATTTCTACGTGGTTTTCCAGACTGTGTTCTCCACTGTTGTTACACAAACCAACCACAAAGTCTTCCCATTCTGATTTCTCCTCTTCTGGAGTGAGAGAGGGGAAGAAATATGATCAAATCAGATTGTGTCTCTTGGTCTTCGTATTTGCTTCTGATTTTCCTAGTGCTAGTTGGAATTCCTATGTTGGCAAATGTGGAAATGTTCTCTGGATGCAGACAACTATAAAAGTGTATATAGATGGAAGTAAAAGTTGAAAGTTAATAGAAACAAACAAAATGTCATAACATTTTAAAAACTGTTAGTATAAGACCAAATAAATGGGGTGATAAGGATCCGAGTTTTGTGCAAAAGCACCGAAGTGTGACTTGAAGAATAGGAGTCATTGTCTTTGGGATCAGTGAGAGAAACACTGATAAAAGTGGAATGTCTTCACAGATGTCTGAAGGAAGACACAAGTACTGTGGGTGGAGGGAAGGTTGGATATCATTACAAGAAAGGATTCTCTATCTGACCTGTTGGTCTTCCTACTTCTCTCGTCCTCCCAGCACCTTCCAAAATGGTAGTTGTCATATATTCTTAAGTTGCTCTCTAGGAACTCATAGAAAATATTGTTTTATCTTGTATTATTAAATTATTTTTTAAAAGATCCTGACATTTTCTAATCAAATGCTAAGCTAAAGGCCTTTGCTAGAGCACGTGACAGTGTAAATTGGAAAATAATAGTCCAAATGTTACAAATTTTCCAAATTCTAACTCTTTTTTTTCCAGATGGGACAGGTGGGTCTTTCATTGAGTGTTGAAGGTGAATCAGAATTTTTAGACAGAGCTTGGCATCAGGCTGTTGCAAACTCTGTGCATTTTGCTACCTCTAACGAGATTTTAATGCCCTAACCATGTTTCATGATTTTACAAACAGCTTAGATAGAATGAGTGATAGAATTACATTTATTTTTATTTTATTAAAAGATTTTTCTTTGTCAAAGTGATATTTCCTTTTGAAACCTTACAAAAATGACCTATCGCAGAAGAAATGTTCTCAAATTGCTCATGTTCCTGAAGATGGCTATACTGAGGTCATGGTGGATCAAAAGATATTAAGGAAGATTTGATAGAACTTATCCAAGGATTTGAGGAATTTAAAAATGTTCCAAAACCATGTGAGGCATATATATTACTGCTATTGGTATTTGGGGATAACTAGGTTGTCAATAGATAAAGGTTGTGCCAAAGGATAAAACTGTAGTCAGCAGAATTCTGCTTGATCTACTCAGTGCTAGAGATTTTACACATTGGTAGGTACAGGGGCTTAGATTTAGTTAGATCATTGTGAGTGTTGACCTTTTCTTAGTAGAGTATGCTGGAAATTGTCCCTTCTCTTACTTTGTCTTTTACAAGGACTTAACTCTCTGACTTCCTTCTTATTTTTATTCCTATTCCTAGGCTGTTGAGGACACATATTGGCTTTTCTTATGTAATAAGGAAGGAAATTGTGATAATACATTTTCTAAAGGGACTATATAAACCATGCAGTGAGTCAGAAGTTGTACAGAATGGGTTAATAGGTCTCTAGCTGAGAAACAAAGGACATGATTCTAATGATATATTGTCACTGGGCTGCTTAACAGTGCCCATCTTAAAGATACAACAAAGCTCCTGTGACAATGGAAATATGCATGGGCTTCCTGATGCCGGGGAAGAAGTGTAGATTTCCCTGTTGAGGGTGGGTTGTCTGTCCTCAGGTGGCTGTCTAGTGGGACCAGGTTTTCTTCAACACCTCTCAGTCTGTTCAGGCCACTATAACAACGTACCGTAGGCTGGGTGGCTTAAACAACAAACATTTGTTACAGTTATAGAGTCTGGGAAGTCCAAGATCACCAGGCTGGCGATTCAGAGTCTGGTAAGGAAGGACCTGCTTCCTGGTTCAAAGACAGCTATCTTCTCACTGTGTCCTCACATGGCAAAGGGACAAGGGAGTTCTTTAAGGTCTCTTCTACAAGGGTACTAATCCCTTTCTTGAGGACTTACCCTTCATGACTTAACTTCTCAGAGGCCCCACCTCCAAATACCCTCACGTTTGGGGATTAGATTTCATCATCTGATTTGGGGGGATATACAAATATTCAGTCTGTACCAGCCTTCCTTCCAGAAAACGGTTTAGGTGGGTAGAATTGGTGTTGCAGTATTCTTTACCTCAGTATCTGGGGTTCATTGTCTCACTGCTTTGAAGAATGAGGAAGTGGACACAGAACAAAATGAGCAGCAGGCAAAAGTATTAGAATATGAGATTAGAAAGAAAAATACTATGAAAGCTCTCTTTGCAGAGATAGAGCATTTGAAGGTGAATGTCCCCTGTTATAGGCAAGGGGCTGTTTTATCATGTTCTGGTTGGTGCCCTTTTCCTTCCTCCTTGTTCCTTCTCAGGTGCTACCCATATGCGCTTGATAACTCCAGGTCCCGGGTTCTCCTTTATTGATTGGCTCGATTCCATTGTGTGAGGAGTAAGACTATGGTCATACTGTCTCTCATATAACATGTTTTATGGTTTACTTATTTTAGTTAGATATTTTTATCGTCAAATTCCTGAGGGGAACCTGAGGGCGAGTAGGTGTGTCTGTTACATTCTTAAGAGGAACCTTACACCTGAGGGGGTTTGCTGTGGTCAACCATTCCCAGCATTGTTCCAAATTGTGTTTTTCTCCACCCAGGGACCTCAGGTCCTACCCTTTCCCTCTCTGCCTATTTTATCCTATCTTTTCCCTATCATATTGGTATGGAAATGATCAATATAACACTAAAGTGGCCAAAATGACCTTCAGGAATTACCTCCCTAAACAGAGCTGAACCTTTTAGGAGACTGCAGTTGCTAGAATGTTCTGTCTCCTTGTAGGGTTCTTTTGGAAGCTCCACTTTCTCTGTTCTAAATGAAATGCCAGTATCTTTTTCTCCCAAGCAAGACTGGGGTCTCTGTGGGAGTGTACAAAGCTAGTAATGATAGTAGAGGAATCCCCTGGAGGGAATAATTTAAAAAAAAATTTTTTTTAAATCAAATTAATCTATTCAAGTCTTTATGTTCTCAGATTTTATAGCCATAGCATGATGTCACTTTCACATAAAGAATCTTTAGAGAACTTTTTATTTAAAGTTTTATATCTGTTTCTATGAAAAATCTATTTCAGTGACTGCAGGATCTGTTTTTGGCACAAAAGTTTTGCTGTGCTGTTCGATCCAAATCAAGCCATATTCTTCCACCTGCTGTCTGCTGCTGCAGTGCCCAAGAAGCTGCAGTTGTTTTGCCTTCTTGCTGATATACAGGCTTGTCCCTCAGAAGAAGCACCAGAGGGGAGCCCACATATTTAGCAATCAGTAGAGATTCTCACAAAAAGACAAAAAATGTAAATACCGGTCACCTGTTTGAACTAATGAAGGTAGAAGTGCCGTATCCTAAGCTTACAGGCTCTAGGAAGAAGAAAATAAAGGAAATAAGTGGAATACAGATTGTGAAAGGATTTGTAATAAATTCAGAGTATTTGACTGAGGAAGGCAATGAGTACCTCAAATGTGAATTTCTTTTTTTTTTAGAGAGAGAGAGAGAGTATGTATGAGTGGGGGAGGGACAGAGGACAAGAAAGCGAGAATCTCAAGCAGGCTCCATGCTCAGTGTGGAGCCCGAAGTGGGACTCCATCTCACGAACTGTGAGATCATGATTTAAGCTGAATCAGGAGTCAGATGCATAACTGACTGAGCCACCCAGACACTTCTCAAATGTGAAATTTTTATTATATTTCCAACTTAGAACAGGTAGAAAAGAGGTCTCCTATTTATTGTTTCAGGAAAGTAGGTTTTGTTCCCAATATAACAAAATAGAATTTATGGAGTCCATTCTGTTCAGTACATAAACTTAAAGTTTTGATTATATTTTCTGGTTAGAGGTTCTATATAGGAAGAGATGAAACTCACTCAGCAGACACACTTCAAAAACACTCAACACCACTCCTTTTTCCCGACCACATAGAAGAGGGAAGTCACAGGCGCTGTCCAGGTGTGGGTGGACTCTCACTGAGGGCTGCTTTGCATCCCTACCACATCTATGCTGGATCTCTAGGAATCTGGAATTGGCAAATGTTTAGTAAGTGCTTGGGAAATGCATGCAGGAGGTGCCAGGAAAAAACAATGATTATTAGGGAGTTTTTAATCAAGTGGTAAATTTTTAGTTCTGATACATGTCTTTTTTCCAACACCACCAAGCAATTCAGATTCTCAGTGGATGTTGACTGGGTGTCCTGTGAATTTAAGTTAGTTTTGACACTCACTCCCTACCTGGAGATGGCATCAGATCTCACAGGTTAAGGGCTCCATCCTATAAGACAGCCACTACTTCAGATGACAATCACAAGTCCAGGTTGTCACCTGTGCTTCTGACTAACTGGCTATAAATTTGAGGTTCCTACAACCCTGTCCTTGGATTTGATTCATTTGCTAGAGTGGCTCACAGAACTCAGAGAAACATTTACTTATGATATTTTAAATGGTGGGAAAGTCAATGGTTTAAGTATATAAGAGGAATTATATCTTAAATTTGTATCTAAATCTATGATAAAATCTTATAATATGAGAGAAAAAAATTATAAGTTGAGAAGAGCTATAATGGTAATAATTTAATCACATTTTATGATTCTTTTAGCTCTCAGTAACAAGACAACTTTATAATATATCAACAAGGTGCTTTGGTCCCTAATATCCCTTTGTTTATTTTATTGTGTTCCCTCTTATACACACAAACACACGCATGCACTCACACACACACATATATACACCAAGACTGAAACATAGCTTCTAATGTCATAGGAGGAGAAATCATTTCAATAATGCAAAGACCAAAAGCTTTTTTACTTTCAAAGGCCAAAGGCCTGGCCTAAATAATATGCTTGGAACAATGTTGTTGAGGGGTAGGAAGAAAGTTACAGTGGACCTAAATGGGTTCATTGCCAATGAGAGTCTCTGTGAAGGATGCCCTGCACTCGAGGATCAGAAAGAGTCTGGCCACCCCAAGAGTAGGAAAGGACTGTGCTGCTTGCAGTCTGGCATCTTGAGTGGGTCTTAGCTTCCATTGTGTGGTGGCAATGAATGGAAGACGACCTACAGAGAAATCAGGGAAGACTGGTCTTGGAGACACATTCTGAGGAAAGTGTCTCAGCTCTGCAGCTGAGTGGCTCTTGAGAAAAGCCTGGAAGTATGGCGAGAAAGAGAGTCAGAGAGCTAGAGAGGGAGAGAGGAAGAGAGGGAGAGCACACGTGTTAGAGAACACATTGACCCAAGGGGATCTGGAAAGTGGAAAGAGTAGGGACAGCAGAAATATAGATAATAAATTGGATTCTGCTGAGAAGGAGGATGTATTGGTGGATGACAGTTGGGATCCAGAGTGACCAAGGACCAGATACGTCGCTGATGCCAGCATGCTACCACATAAGCCTCAAAGAGGCCAGGAGGATGAGCCTTGTATACATTTATGTAAAATTAAAACAATCTTCAATTGAGTGAATTTTCCTTTAATTATTACAGTAAAGCTTTCTGTGAATGGTTATAATGGCAGCTTGAGTTAGAAACTATATTTAGTTATAAAAAATCTAGTTACAAATTCACACATCTGAGTTCAGTGGATTGAGAATACACATGTACACACACACACTGCTTTGCCAACGACAGAGCCAGGGCTGTGGTCATTCAGGAGATGGCTTCTCATCCTGTATAGAGAGGGGAAAAGTTGCATAGAAAAGTGTTATGAGAGCAGCCTGTGCAGACAGTTCAACTGTGGTAGATAACTTCCATCTTGGTCTTCCCACTTTCACCACCATAAGGACACATGTGAAATTTCCTACCTCAAGACCCACAGATTGCTGGTGACCTAGAGCATAGCCAAAGCTTTTATTTTCTGCCAACTCTTGTGGAGCAGAGCATTTTGGACTGGTTGGTGCATTGTTGTTAGGAACCACTCTACACTCTGAGATGTTTATCAGCCTTCCTGGCCTCTATGCCCTAGATGCCAGTAGCATTCCCACCCCTGATTGTGGCAACTAAAATGATCTCCAGACATGGCAAAATCCCTTGTGACTAAGAACGTCTGCTGTAGATTATAAATTCTTTACTACAGTCAGAAATAACTCCCAGAGGGGCGCCTGGGTGGCTTAGTTGGTTAAGCGTCCGACTTTCGCTTGGGTCATGATCTCGCGGTTCGTGGGTTCGAGCCCCGCGTCAGGCTCTGTGCTGACAGCCAGCTCAGAGCCTGGAGCCTGTTTCAGTCTGTGACTCCCTCTCTCTCTGACCCTCCCCTGCTCACGCTGTCTCTCTCTCTCTCTCTCCTAGAAATAAATAAACATTAAAAAAAAAAAAAGAAAAGAAATAACTCCCAGACTGTAATATAGAAAACAAAAGCATCCAGCATTCTGTGTATATGACAGGTAGCCTGAGGAAGGTATGATACAAGAGATGTGATAAAGGACGTGAACAAAATAGAAGAGAGCAGGCAAATGAATCTTGGAGGATTGGCTCTTAGAAATTTTACTTACATTTTCTTTTTGAATTAAGCCTAAGAAAATGTCGTTGAAATTCAAGACTTTGCCCTGGAAAACTGCTACTGAATATCTGATAGCAGCTTTCTATTTTATCTAAAATATTGCCTTTCATCTTTCTTTATACATCCTATTTCCCAAGCACTTAATCACATTTATTGCTCACTTTTGGACCACCTCCAATGTTGGCATGTCTGGGGAAAGTCTCAGGATGCTGACAAAGAAAAGGTTGAAGAAAGGTGAGGATATCAGAGGAATTCCAGATCTAGACTAAGATATCAGAAAATTTTACTAATAAGTCCTATCGAGAAGTAAGGGATTTGAAAGGAAGAAAGATAGAACATTGACTGAGGAAACTTCTTGGTCCCAACCTTGAACTTTAGTAAGGTGATATAGCATGACATTTTGAATTAAAAGTTTTGAGAGTTAGTGATGAAATACTGTAAAATTAATATGATCCAATAGACAGTAAGATTGGAAAAAAATCACTGTGCTGGCACACTTATTTACTATCCTGATTTTTCTGTTAAGCAGAGTTTTATTTAGGTTTTGGCCTGAAAAGATCATATAAATCTTTCTCAGGGAAATGGAGATTCAGGAAAGATGTACTTTCTCTACTCCCTGAAACTCGATTCGGCTGTTCCAAGGCTTTATTTTCTCTTTACTGTGGCACTATTTCATGATGTCACACTCACAAAGCCTCTTTGTTTTTAATAATTTGGATGATTTACAGGTTTGGGTATGAAAAACTCAGTGTCATCATGTTATCTGATTCCCAAACTTCTCTTTTCCCTCTGAGTTAGGATCTGTGCCTATAATTAATTCAGCAACTGTAACTGCAAAATGTTTACCCTATAATGAGTTCCCAGGTGACATGAAAACTTCATCTCTCAGGTAGGATGAAAACGGGCATGTCTTCACCACGAAGCTAATGTAATAACAAGATTCAATCCGTGCTTACATCAGGGTAGCTGATCAAATCCCAACAGTGCATGCTAAAATGAGAATGTTCTCATTCCGCTTGCTCCTTTCAGCTGAAAAATGGGAAAGTGATTTTGGTCTTTTATTATCCACTCTGTGCTGTCACCTGTCTCACCCTAGAGCAGTTTCCTACACTGGGGACTTCACTTGTTTAGCATTTCATATATCATGTCTTATCTAAGCATCCAGTGCCTAAAACTCCTGCCACAGTGGCCAAGCAGGTGTGCGGAAGAAATACTTCAGCAGCTCTTAAATGATTCAGCATTCAAGTTTTTTTTTTTGTTTGTTTCTTTTCAGATTTTTTTTTTTTTTTTTGGTCCTTTCATTCTACTTTGTTTCATTTTGCTTTGCTTGGCTTTGTTTTATTTTATTTATTTTCTGGAAAGATTAGCTGAGATCATTGCCTACCAGATGCATCTTCAATGGTTTATTATAAGGCATTCCTATTATTTTTCCTTGACATTATTATTGATGTTTGCTGTGAAGGTATTTTTGAGAAGTGATGCTGAGAAAGCATCTGGTTAAGTTAGCTAGTCTGGTTCAAGAGGTGATTCTAAGGCTCATTAACTCAGCACTCCCATCATCCAATAATGGGTACCCTAGAGTAACTGCTCAGGAAATGAGCACAAAGTTTCCTGCCTAGTGTGTTTATGGAGGAATGTTTTAAAACCAAGCCATGAAGAGATTTTTTAAAAAGTATCCTTGTTTACCGGCTATTTGCATAATCCAAGGTTTCATAAACGTTTTGGGTACTGAGAAAATAAAGCTGTTATATATCCAATGTACATCACTCACCGAAACATTTTCAGGAAAAGCTTAACTGTAAAACAGAATGACTCATTTCACTGAGGAATAGGCTGACGTTTTAGTGACTTGTCATAAATAGTGCAGTGGGGCTAAGTAAACTGAGTTTAATGATGAGTTTTACAAGGTAGTTTGTTCTCTCTTCTTCTTGGGCTCAATGACCTTTTCCCGAGAGAGGGGTATTTATGGGAAAATCTACATCTCTCTTTTATATTCTTGGGAACCTTTAGCTCTCTAACTAGAAGCAGAAGAGGCAAGAGGGAATAAAACAAAAAAAAATTTTTTTTAAGAGAGAGAGGGAGAATGGCTTTACCAAGTGAGAGAAATCAACATATCCAGAAGACAGATTTTCTTCTTGGGGGAAGAAATTAGAATCAGAATTTTTAGGCTGAGGGGATCATTAACAATTAACTAATGTAATGGGGAGTCTTGATTCTCCCCCCACACACACCTTTTTTTGTTCAGCAACAATGATACCATTATCCATACTATTGCTTGGCCAAAGCCCTACTGTCACACCTTGGCTACTACTCTCTTTCCTTCAGTACTTCTACCCTCTTCTGAGCTCCTGGTCTATCTCACATCTCTACTGCTAGGCATTTCAATTCAGTGACTTTCAAAGTATATCCCATCTCCTTATCTTAACCAAATACCCTTGTCCTGACCACCATCATATTTTTTCTTGGACCTACCAAAAATTGCCTTCTGACTAGTCCTGCTCCTCATCTTGTTACCCACAGTGCATCCCCCACAGTGTAGCAAAAGGGGTCCTTGTAAAATGCATTCGTATCATGTTGTTGCCCTGCATGAAACAGTAAAATGACTTCCTAGAGCACCTAGAATAAAGATTTTAAGTGAATTTTAAGCATCCAAAAATTTTATATTATACTCTAATGGTATATACTATATGGAATATATATGTGTGAATGCATACACAAACAACATGTGTGTTAGAGACAGGATGGCTTAAGAGTATATTCCTCATGGAACATCTAATTATCCAGACATTTTTTATTTCCTTAACATTTTCTAGAAATGAGATTGTAGTAAAATATTTTTTTATGTTAATAAACAGAAATCTTAAGTATAAGGTGAATATTTCTTAAGTTTTCTTGATCTTAGCTTGCAGGTGCTTATTCATCTGGTCATTTGAATATTCATTTGAATCTGGAGAGACCTGGCTGTGTTTCAGGCATTTTGCTAGAAATTGGGATAGAACAGATAATCCTGGACAGCAGGGAGTTTGGTATCCAATGTGGGCATCACTACAAATAGCAAGTCCTCAAATTGCTATTCAATCTTAAACTTTGATTCTTCTTACAGCACACCAGTGATAAATATAATAGTTATAATTATAGTATCTATTAACATTTTTATCGCTTTTTCATCACTGGCATTATATTGTAACCATTATATACATTGTCCCACTGTACACTTATAGCGACCCATAGCCTAGGTACTATTATTATTCTCATTTTGTGTATGAGAAACTTATAGTCTTTTGAGAAGTGTCTGGGCCAAGGTTACAGAGGTAGAAGGTGCCAGAGAGCAATGTCTATGCCACGTTTTTTATATTCTAAAGTCTGACTCTAAACCATCATATAATGGCAAGGGAGAATGAGAAGACAGGGAAAGTGATGATAATCACATCTATACTTCTTATAATGCTATAATATTGTCTACATTACGATAGTTACCAAAAATAAGATAGGCTTTTTCATTTAAGACAAAAACACAAATTGAAATGATTACCTCAAATAAATTTTCCCTTGAGAAAGGTGGATTTTTCTGTCAGTGCATGTGAACTTCACACACTGGTCACCATAAACTGAGAAACGTGACGTATTGAAAACAAGTTATCATTTGGCTCGCTAGCAAGGTAGAAATGAAACCCCTTGTTTTTGTGAAACATATCCTTATATAGACTTCTTGTGAGCAGTAAAGCAAGAAGCAAAATAAGAAGCTCTGCTTTAAGGCTTTCATAAAAGGAACTTTTATTGGGTGAGGCTGCAATATCTTTAATGTGAATTACACTTTATCCCAAACTTAGAACAGGAAAAGCACCTGCTGCAAGCATCTTGTTTAGTTGTGCAGTATAATAGGCAGCCTGTTCCATAGGATGGAGAAGCACATTGTGTGTCTTGCTTTGTGGAGCACTGGCTGCTGTCTATAGAAGGAATCCAGGAGGGTCTGTGAGAACTTACACAGGGTTCCTGAACCTCGGCATTGATGACATTTAGGGTTGGACAATTCTTTCTTTTCTTGACCTGTTCTGAGCATTGTAGGATGTTTATCAGTATCTCTAGCCTCTACCAACTAGATGTCCTTTCTCCTCCCTCCATCTCAGTCAGGTGATAACTCGGTTTGTCTCAGACATGGAGATCAGCTGAGTTATACCGATTCATAGACTTAGTCACAGAAGTCACAAAGCCACTGCAAGCACATTCCTTGTGGCTTCTGCTTCTGACACTCATTTTGAATGTTCTGAAACAGTGTCAAAAATCAACGGAACTGCACAAGTGAGAAAACTGTGCTTTATTTGCTATTTCTTATGTTGAAACAGGAGATACACATTTTATGACACATTTTATGCCTCAATGAATGGAACAGAGGAAGAAGAGGAGTTGGCTATGTTACCATAAATTTACCCCTAAATGCCTGGAATTCAAGCAGGGTTTAGTTACATACCCTTATCCATGAAGGCCATAATCAGATGCATATTTTAAATTAATTTACATGTCAATACACTAAAACCTTATTGACACCATTATATTTAAAATAATATGTAAGTCAAAGCAATTATTGTTTCCCCAGTGATCAGATGCCAACTTCTACTCTTATAAAAATATTGAATGGTCTCAAATTGAAAATCTATTTGCCCTAGGTTTGTTGTTTTCTTTTTTATATTTTTATTTATTTCTAGGAGAGAGAGAGAGAGACAGCGTGAGCAAGGGAGGGTCAGAGACAGAGGGAGTCACAGACTCTGAAACAGGCTCCAGGCTCTGAGCTGGTAGCCAGCACAGAGCCCGACGCGGGGCTCGAACCCACGAACCGCGAGATCATGATCTAAGCGAAAGTCGGACGTTTAACCGACTAAGCCACCCAGGCGCCCCATATTTGCCCTAGGTTTTAACAGGTTTATGTATCAATTTTATATGCTTTAGCATTAAAGCTATATTAGGCTAGTTTGGGCTTTTAATGTGATAGCCACTTCAGATCCCACTGAGTTTCAGCGGATGATATGTATTTCAAACTTTTATTTGCCTCCTGGGAGGCCATTTCAATTTAGGTTGCTTTGGAGATGAAGGGGGGCAGCAGTGAAACTGACCATGTTCCATGGAAACCTTAGAACTCAACAACACTAGGAAGTCTTTTAACAGATGAGGAAAAAAAGAAGTGTAAGTGTATCAAACACTTATAATTTTCTGGTTCTCACAAGAATTCTCTTGGAAAAAAGTATATTAGAACAGAGGGCACACAGAAGGTTTTTAGGGTGGTGAAACTATGCATGATAGTATAATGGTAGATACATGTCATTATACGTTTGTTCAAATCCACAGAATGTACAACATCAAGTGAGCCCTAATGTCAACAGTAGGTTTTGAGTGTTAATGATGTGTCAATGTAGGTTCATCGATTGGAAAAACTGGATTGATCATTCTGGTGGGTAATGTTGATGGGGGGGTGGGAGGTTATGTATTTGTGGGATCAGGGTGTATATGGGAAATCTCTGTACCTTCTGCTCAATTTTGCTGTGAATCTAAAACTGATCTAAAAAAATAAAGTCTAATTTAAAAAGTATATTAGTTCTTTTATTTCAGATAGTTTAGGTAGGGATTTTAATAGGATAGATATCTCATCCTGGCTTTTAATCATTGTAACTACTGGAGACCTGTTTCTGGTAATCTGTTTTATCTCTGATCTCTGGGATAGATAAGGTAGACATTGCAATCTACATTTAAGAGGATTTAATACTGAGGGCATAAATATACTCTTTTCAGGCAATACTTACTTTGTTAATAGAGACATGTTTGATAAGTAATTCATGAATGATGAGCTTTAGGTTCTGAGGATCAGATTATGCATTCTAATCTAGTCTTTCCAATCTCAACATTAAATTTGTGTGGTAGATAACCTGACTCCTACCTACTCCAAGGAGTCTTTTTCAATATAATTTTTTCAACTACAGGTAAAAGGTGAATTTCGTCAGATTCTGAAATTCTTACCAGAGATTGTCTGGTAATTAATTCATTTTTTACAGTATCTCAACTGACTTTGTCAATCCCATTTGCTATGGCCAATCTTCACTGGAATTAAAATAACAATGGAGGCTGTAATTATTGGACTTTACTGACTGTCTCAGAAGTCGACTCTGAAAATCAGCTTTCAGAGTTCTTCAAAAGTAACTAAAATCAGCCCACAAACTTTCCAAAAAACCCCATTCAAGCTTATATTTTGAAAAATCATGGTAGATTTCAAGTCTCTAATTCAATTTTCATTCTGCCACTGAAATTTATATACCCATAGTTAACTGTTTATGTGAACCTCTTATTTCTGGGACTTTATAAATTTCATTTACTGATGTTTGTAATAGTTAATTATGTCATTATGTGGTTATTGGCTGAAGCAGTCCTTTGCTCCTGATTTCTGTTAAATTTCTATTTTTAGCAGGACCTCATTCTTCAAAATTGAATTCACCATTGCCCTCCCTTCAAAGTAACTCTCCTTTCACGTACCTTTTGTCCATAATGACACTAGTTTGAAGCCTCTGAATCCTTAACTATTAATTGTCTTTGAGGTTTTTTTCTCTTTCACTACCTGTACCCAATGTTACTGAGTCCTGCCAATTTTACATTCAAGTGCCTTTCAAATAATTAAAACAACAAAAACAAAAACTATTCCTCCTCAGGCCTTGTTCTAATTCAGGCACTCTTTCTAATGCCTTTTAATTAATCTCCCTATTTATATTCTTTCCCCAATTAGACTAATATGCATACTCTTGGCAGATGTATTTCTCTAAGTACCTACATTCATGTTATCACTATGCTTCTAAAACCTTCAGTCATTCCCTATTATGTATAAGATAAAATCCAAATCCTTTAGATAGCACTCAAAACCTATCATAATCTGTCATTTGCTACCTTTTCACACACATTTCCCCAAATATTGAACAGAACTAACACTTCATTCCCACTAGGTGATTTTTTTTTTTTTTTGCTATTCATAAAACACATCATGACATCTACTTTCAGTACAAAGTGACCTCTCTCTCATCTCAGACATTGCTTTTCTTATTCTTTTGAAAAACTAGCAAATATCAGTGATCTCGTAACTATTTCATGTTACTAAATTTGTTGAATATTATGTAGTAGGCTATGGAAATATCAAAAGTACTTTATTATGTGGTTTCTGCAAGGGGTTTTCAGTCTAGTTGAAATAGCAAGGAAGCATAGAATTAAGTGCTAAATTGTCTGCTTCCATCTGTAAATGTCCAACAGTTGAAAACGTAAGTATTTTGTATATTTTTATGTATTGTATGTGGGGGGGGGGGTTGGTTTGTTTTCAGTATATTTTAAGCTTCTAAAAGGATAGGTGTTATTTTCTGTGGGTATGAATATGTATTTTTGCATTTCTTCATAATATTAGATAAGTGCTTGAGAAAAATGTATTGCATGAACTTACAGATTTGGGAAGGAGGGTGTTGTTGTTTTTTTTTTTTTTCTTGCTGAATACCTTAGGCAAATCAGAAACCCTTCCTTGTCAGAAGCAATGCCTAGAGAGCATAGTTAGTAACTGAATGCTTGTGGAAACCAGGTAGATCAGATCAGAGAATGAACTGGGTGGGTTGGAAAGGTGAAAGCTCAATCTAACTGGAGAGCTGTTGTTTTTTCCAAAGGTGTCAGCTGTTTCTCAGCAGCTCCTATGGCTGCCACATGGGATTTCAAGTCTACTGTTGCCTCAACTAATTTTTCAAGGCGAGATGAAGATTTGAAATTTTATGTGAAATAGCTGACACTCTTTCCCCTAGAATTTGACAGGAAAATTATACACCCACTCAGACTGAATGTGTCCTGCAGGCTACACTATTAATTTACAATCTTAGCTCTAGAGAGATTTTGGTTGTTGGTGTATGATTATAGTAGATTTCTCTACTGTGACCTAATCAGCATTGGTAGCTGGTCAATTACTTAGGATAATCAGTTAATGTGGCAAATTAAAACAGACTATTGACCTGTGTTATGAAATTTGTAGAATAATACAAAATGATGCATGTGTCAAACATGTAATGTTAACTTAGAACACATAAATTAACTCCTTTGACCAATCTGTTTGGGTTGCAGCATGACCTTATTTTCTGGATATAAGTTTACTGACTGGATTGCTGGATTCTTTTTCCTATGTAGACTACACATCTTGTTCTCTGTTCCCAGTTTCCCTTTTCTTAACATGGAGGGAGAAGTGTGTATACTTGTCAGACAGGCTGAGTGCAGAATCCTTCTGAAATTGTGCGACTTTCTTCCAATTTGCACGCTACCTTGTCTTCAAATGAGACTGTATTATTTTAAGCGACTCATCTTTAACTAAAGCATTAACAACACATTTAAATTCATTTACTTAGGATCAATTTTCTTTTCACACCCTCATTTCATCAGTTTATATAATATTTAGTTAATCTATATACTTATAATGTAAAATAAAACTAGCCTAAACGAGTTTGAGAACAAATAAAATGGACTCCTGGCAACTATTCTGTTCAGTAGATGGGAGCATGAATACACAAGAATATAAAAATTACCCTTCTAGTTACAAGATTCAGCATGTTGTAGACAGCAATCGGTACATTCATGAGAAGACTAGAGAGCGTGGATTAATCTAGTCATTTGATTAAGTGAAGGTCAGGTAAGTGAATGACACGGTATAGCATGATAGTTCATTGTGTTGGTCTGTAGTATTGGTGTATACTGTGAAACCCTTAGAATGGCATAGTATCACTTGCTGTCTGAATCCCAGAGTAACGCTCCAGAGGTGAATTACATAAGCCTTTAATATGCTTTTGGTGACTCTCATGGGGAGTTGGACCAGGGAATAATTTTAATTCTGTGTACAATATATGTGCTTCTGAGGAGGCTGTCTTGACTAGAAATAATTCTTCTGTTAGGAGAACTAAAATATTTTAGTGCAGTTTTGCTTTTTGCAAGTATTCAGAACCATGATTTAGAAAGAGGTATTATGCAAACGTATTATAAGAGCAAGAGAAGGGAATGTTCCAAGTTTCAAGTTACTTCTTTAAGAAATAAAAATTTGTTTTCTCTCTCATAAGTTCTACTCACTTTTTTTCTGTTTTTCTGTAAAGTATTTATGCTCACACAAATTTTGTTCACACTTAGATTAGAATTTGGATTTTACTGGTCTTGTAAAGCAGTTCATGTTGTTTGAAGAAATCTAAAAATATTCTATGCACTTCTTCCCTCCATGTTCATTATTCTGTTTACTTATTTATATTATTTTTATTGAAGTATAATTAACATACAGTGCTGCATAAGCTTTAGGTGTACAACATAATGAGTCAACAATTCCATACATTAATCAGTGTCCATCATGAGAAGTGTAGTCACCATCTATCACCAAATGGTGTTATTTCAATCTTACTGATTGTATTCTCTATGCTGTTCTTTTCATCTCCATGACTTGTTTATTTTATAACAGGAAGTTTGTATCCCTTAATCCCCTTTGTCTATTTCCACCACCCCCAACTTCCTACCTTACTAGAGGAGATATATATATATAGAAAAATGTTTCTATGGCCAATGTCAAAGAAATTACTGCCTGTGTTTTCTTTTAGGAATTTTATGCTTTCAGATCTCACATTTAGGTTTTAATACATTTTCAGTTTATTTTTGTGTATGGTTTAAGAAAGCATTCCAGTTTTATTCTTTTGCATGTAGCTGTCCATTTTATTGTAGAGACTGTCTTTTCCTCATTGTATATTCTTGCTTTTTTTGTCATAGATTAATTGACCATATAAGTGTGGGTTTGTTTCTGGGCTTTCTTTATTTTTTATGTTGCATATTTTTATTATCTTCACATAGACTATATAAACTAGATGTTTGTTTCTGTGAATTACATAATACTGTGTACCATTCAGTTTTCCTTTTTTTAATAGTTTATTGTCAAGTTGGTTTCCATATAACACCCAGTGCTCATCCTCACAAGTGCCCTCCTCCATGCCTATCACCCCCCTTCCCTTCTCCCCCACCCTTCCCCTTCAGCCCTCAGTTTGTTCTCAACATTCAAGAGTCTCATGGTTTGCCTCCCTCCCTCTCCCCAATTATTTTTCCCCTTCTTCTCCCCCATGGTCCTCCATTAAATTCTTCCTAATCCACCTATACGTGCAAACATATGGTATCTGTCCTCTGCCTGACTTATTTCGCTCAGCATAACACCCTCAAGTTCTATCCATGTTGCTACAAATGGCCAGATTTCATTCTTTCTCATTGCCATTGTATAGATAAACCATATCTTCTTGATCCAGTCGTCAGTTGATGGGCACTTAGGCTCTTTCCATGTTTTGGCTATTGTTGAGAGTGCTGCTATGAACATTGGGGTACATGTGCCCCTATGCATCAGCACTCCTGTATCCCTTGGGTAAATTCCTAGCAATGCTATTGTTGGGTCATAGGGGAGTTCTATTGTTAATTTTTTGAGGAACCTCCACGCAGTTTACATTCCCGCCAACAGTGTAGGGGGGTGCCCATTTCTCCATATCCTTGACAGCATATAGAGTCTCCTGATTTGTTCATTTTAGCCACTCTGACCAGTGTGAGGTGGTATCTCAGTGTGGTTTTGATTTGTATTTCCCTGATGATGAGGGACGCTGAGCATCATTTGATGTGTCTGTTGGCCGTCTGGATGTCCTCTTTGGAGAAGTGTCTGTTCATATCTTCTGCCCATTTCTTTACTGGATTATTTGGTTTTTGGGTATTTCTGGGCTTTCTATTCAATTCCACTGATTTGTGTATATTTTTGTGCCAGTACCATACTGCTTTGATTATTACTGTACTTTGTAGTATAACTTAAAATCTGAAATTTTGATACTCCCAGTTTTGTTCTTCTTTATCAAGATTGCTTTGGCTATTTGGGGTCTTTTGTGGTTCCTATGCCCATTATTTTTAACCTGTTATTGACTGTATTGACTGCTATTCTGCATACATTGAACTGACTACATTAAAACTTGGAGGCATTATTTAGGCTCATGGATATTAAATGTATTTACCATTTAAATAATGGATATATTTGGATTGCAGAATTGCAAAAAGGGTCAATGTTTAGCTAAATAACTAGTGGTTTAAAAATATTCATGGCAAACTGGCCTTTCCCACTGGTTTAATAATTTTTGAGAGCAATGATAAATGGTTATAAAAGGTATTTTAATACTCATCATCAGCAAACATTTACAAAGCATCTGCTAAGTGAGACATGTATCCTAAGGGACTACCCAATGTTTCTCCAAATGGTTTACAAATATCCTGTAGGAGTTTGTTTAGCTTCTAGTTTCCTGGAGTCCATTCCAGATTTTTCGAATTGGATCTGTTAACTGTGGAGCCTGGGATCTGCATGTTTATCAAACCCTAGTGATGAGTTTTACAGAGTAACATTCAAAACCAGTACTCTTGACACTTGAAATCAATTGAGAAATTAGAAATTATCTCCTCCTGAGAGTAGGCTTATAGTGGTGGTTAAAATCTGGCAGAGGGAAAGTAATCTTTTCCCAAGATTAAGGTCACCCTGAAATGTTTGCTGCCTTAGCCTTTCTGCATGTTGAATTCTGGAAATTTATTCCAGTCATACTCAGAAATCACTAATAATCGAATAGAACAGATCTGGAGTATAGCTAAGCAGGGTGGTAAGCATATGGTGTTTAGAAACAAAAAAGACTCAACCAAGGATGTACTCATGGTGAAGAGGAGCAAGCAAGATCCCTTGATGCAGGAAACTAGTAAGACGGAATCCATGGTTGTGTATTTTTCTGTGAGGCATGGAGAGCCCTAGAGCCACAGACATTGTTTATAGCCAGGAAGAGATTCAGAAGCCTACAGATAAATCCTCCTTCAGACTCATCAGCAGCCCAGGAGCTAGGGTTACCATACAGGCTGCCTTGAATCTCAAGATCTGATCAATTTTTTTTTCAGGTCCCATAGTTCATCATCCATCCCCATACTGGGAGACATTTAGAAGCTGAACTTTACTGATAGTTCATTATAGAGTTTGTGGGCTGTGTAAAAGCCATCAATGAAACAACAGTATAAAAGAATCTTTTTGTTCTGTTTATTGTATTTTGCTTCAAAAGGAGACTCATTCTCTTTTTCACAGGTAAGTACCATTGTGAAATTGATTGAAGTCCATTAAAACATTTCAGGTATCTGATATTTAAACATCAGAATGAAGTTTTTTACTTCTTTATTAGATGAACATAATAGGCAAAGCCTTGTGACTCTTTTAAAGTTTTATTTGCACTGAGTGTCGTGAAGTGCTAGAAGATATAATATTCTAATTTATACCCATGTTCACTTTGGAGGATACATATAATTCTCTTTTTAGTGAGTCACATTTTGTTTCTGTTCACCTTTTGAAAATGTCACATCCAACCTTTTAAAATTAAAAGCCACATGACTGATAAGGTGTCTTATACAACGTCACAGAGGTGAAGGCTTAGGCTGTGTGCTATCTACCAAGAAAGGCTAAATGAAGTCCTACTCTGGAGATCTTAGAAAAGAAAAGAAAAGAAAACAAGACAAAAAAAAAGAAAAGGAAAGAAAAAGAAAACGTGAATGCTGTTTTCTTGAAGTGTTTTATAGCAATTCTCTCTGAAAAGAGAGCAAAGTCCTAGCTTTGTAGGACTGTTCAAGTCATGAGTCGGTTCCCACATGGACAACTGTGTCCTCATTGGTCATCCATCAGGAATAGTTCTTTCCAACTGACCCTTGTTCCTATGCCACTTGTCGTGTCTCCATCTTTTCTTCCCTTCTCCCATTTAACTCCACAAACAAGAAGACATTATACATTGCATATTTTTGAGAAGTGGTATCTTAATTTTTTCAAGGCTGGATTAACAGGATCTTCATCATTAGCCCATCTAATACAGGGATTTTAAAATCTGGACTTTGTTAATCCTTCAGGGCATTGACTACTTTGGCCTCAGTTAAACATAATTTGGTCTTAATTTTAGTTCTATAATCAAATTTATGATATTTTATACTGATCATATTTGTGTGTCCAGATAGGATGTTTTGATTATTTGCTTGATTCATTTGAAAATTGTAAAGAATAAAGATTTTGAAAATGCACTTAGTACCTCTGCAAGTCTGAAAGTTGCCTTAAACCAGATTGTTCTATTTTCCCATACCCACTTAATTTTTTAACACATATGTTTTAACATTTATTTTTAACATTTAAAACATTTTAAACATTTATTATTTGTTTGTTTGTTTGTTTAGAGAGAGAGGGAGAGTGAAAGCAGGGGAGGGCCAGAGAGAGAGAGAAAGAGAGAGAGAATCCCAAGCAGGCTCTGCACTGACAGCATGGAGCCCGATGGGGGGGCTCAAACTCACAAACTATGAGATCATAACCTGCGCCAAAACCAAGAGTTGGATGCTTAACCAATTGAGCCACCCAGGTGCCCCATCCATACCCATTTAACTTTTTCCCCTATTCTTTAGTTAAGAGAAGTGCTTATTCTCATTAAATATACTCAAAAATAAAGAATTTTCCTAGGGATAAAAATTAAGTTCCTTCTAGTTTAGTACAAGTTTAGTGCCAGGATTCTTCAAGCAGGAAGCTCTTTGTACACCTTAAACATATGTGACACTTACAGAGAATCAGGAGTGTTAACTCCTCAAAAAGGGATTTCTTAGGAAATGCATACTGGTTCTAGAATCTAGTTTCATGCCTTATGTCACCAACAGATATTTGTGTTTTTTAATATTTTTTAAATGTTTACTTTTGAGAGAGAGAGACAGAGATTGAGAGAGAGATAGAAGAGGAACAGAGAGAGAGACACAGAATCAGAAGCAGACTCTATGCTCTGAGCTGTCAGCACAGAGCCCAACTGGGGGCTCAAACTCACAAACTGTGAGATCATGACCGAGCTGAAGTCAAACGCTTAAGGCGCCCTGGAAGTGAGCCCTTGGTTTCTAACGTTGCATTTGTACCTAGAAATTAATTTGTTACTTATATTTTTGATATGTCCCAGATTTTACTGCTTCTCTATTATAAATGCACACTCTGAATCAAGAAACAGTGGCTGTGTTTTATGCACTAAGTAGATATTTTGGTTGTTACTTTTAGTTTATAAGTTTCTGCCTTAAAATATAAATAATATGTACAACTAGTTACTTTAGAAATGAAAATAAATAGTAGAAAGTTAAAAAAAATTTTTTTCTTCATACTGGATAGTAGTCCAGGAGATAACCTAACTACATTTGAAAGTACCCTGTTTCCTATATTACCATTTTACCATATATACGATATATCATATAGACCATAGAATCTATAAGACCATATTAATGATATTCTTACACAATGATGCATATTTAAAAGTTTAACATTTAGAGAACTTCCTCAACTTGATAAAGAACATCTACAAAAAATCTATAGCCAACATCATAGTTAACGGTGAAAAATTGAATACTTTCCACTAAAATCATTAGCAAGGCAAAAACGTTCCCTTGCCACTCATATTCAGCGTTGTACTAGATGTACTAGCAATGCAATAAGAAAAGGATATGAAAGGTATAGAGATTTTTAAGGAAGAAATAAAATTGTATTTATTTGCAGATGATATGATTGTCAAAGTAGAAAATCTCCAAGAGTTAACAGCAACAAAAAATTCCTGGAACTCAAAACTGATTGTAGCAATGTCATGGGATACAAGGTTAATAGACAAAGTCAGTTGCTTTCTTTAATACCAGCAATAAACAAATGGAATTTGAAAGTAAAACACCATACATACACACAATAACATACACAAACACACACACATACGCAGATATAGGTTTAGATCTAGGTACAAAACCTACATGTGGAAAATTACAAAACTGATGAAGGAAATCAAATAAGATAAAATTAAATGGCAGAATAGTTCCATGTTCATTAACTGGAAGACTCAACACTGTCAAGTGTGTATGGGGGAGAAAAAACCCAAAAAAGTGAAAACACTGTGAAAGAAAAACATTGTTGGAGTGTTATTACTTGACTTGAAGGTGTATTATAAAGCTACTATATTCAAGACAATATGGTATTTGTTAAAGAATAGACTTACAGATCAATGAATGAAAAAAGAAAGCCCAGAAATATAACCATACACGTACAGTCAGTTAATGTTTTACAGAGGAGTGAAGGCAAGCCAATGGACAGAAGATAGTCTTTTCAACAAATGGCGCAGGAATAATTGGATTTCTGTACACAAAAAAAATTGAATATAGCCACAGACCTTAAACATTTTACTAAAATCAAGTTACGATGGATTATATAACTAAGTGTAAAATGCAAAATTATAAAATTTCTGGAAGAAAACAGAAAAATCTAGATAGCTTTGAGCTTGATAATGAGTTTCTAGATACAACAGCAAAAGCACAATCCAAGAAAGAAAAAAAAATGATAAGCTGAACTTTACTAAAATTAAAAACTTTTGAAAAGACGCTTAAGAGAATGAAAAGATAATGTATAGATTGGAAGAAAGTATTTGCAAAACACCTGTCTGTTAAAAGACTTATATCCAAAAGATTCCCAGAATTCTTAAAACTGAACAATAAGAAAACAAACAACTTATTTAAAACATGGGCAAAAAATCTAGATACCTCAACATATATATACAGAAGGCAAATGTTCCTATGAAAAGATTCTCAAAATCATTTGTCATTAGGGAAATGAAATAAAAGCAAAAGAGATACCACTTTATACCTATTACAATGGCTAAAATCCAAAAAACAGACAATACCATCTTGACACAAATGAAAAAAGCTTTTTTTAAAAAAAAAATAAAGAAAAATGAACAAAGTTTTATTCAAGCCCAAGTTAGGACAGCTGCCTGGGATACACAACCTTTAAAATAGGAGGGTGCTCTAGGGAAGGAACATTTGGTGCTGGGTTATATACATCTTTTAAAAGTTACAAATCATTAGACAAGAGACATTTCAGAAAGTTATAGACCTTATCTTAAGCTTAGTATATGCAGGGCTCTATGACTTTAATCGTATAGGAAGAAGAGTTTTTTTTTTTTTCTTTTATATTTGTGTTTGGGATACTGGCTTTTCAGTTATTTATAAACAAAGCGGATGCATAATATGTGCTGGGGGCAGAAACTGAGGACATGTTTTGAGATTTTGCTGAACTCTGGTTCAGCTTAAGGTATGGCATCGTTGAGAGCCATGAGCAAGCCCATTAAAAGTTGAGTATTTTCTTTATTTTATCAACCCAAGGCATACAAGGATGCAGAGGAATAGGAACTCTAACTCACTGTTGGTAAGAACACAAAATGAGGCAGCCAGCTTGGAAGACAGTTTGGCAGCTTCCTAAAAGGCACATGGTCTTACCATGTGATCAAGCAATTACATTTCTAGATATTGACCCAATTGACTTGAAAACTTATGTTACACAAGACTTGCATGCAATTAGTCATAATTGCCCCAAACCAGAAGCACCTATTGTCCTTCAACAGGTGAAATGATAAACTGTGTTACATCCCGACAATGGAATATTATTCAGCAGTGCAAAGATATAAGCTATCAACCCACAAAAAGACATTGGAGAAACCTAGATGCATAATGCCCAGTGAAAGATCTAGTCTGAAAAGGCTGCTTAGTGTATGATTCCAATTAAATGGCATTCTGGAAAAGGCAAAATTAGACACAGTAAAAAAAGAAAAACCAGTGGCCGGGGTACCTTGGTGGCTCAGTGTGTTACGTGTCTGACTTCAGCTCAGGTCATGATCTTGTGGTTTGTGGGTTTGAGCCCTGCATTTGGGCTCTTGTTGACAGCTCACAGCCTAGAGCCTGCTTCAGATTTTCTGTGTGTCTCTCTTTCTGCACCTCCCCGGCTCATGTGTGCTCTCTCTTTAAAAAATAAATAAATAAACATTTAAAAAATGTTTTTAAATCAGTGGTTGTCAGGCTGTCTGATGGAAAAGAGAGGGATGGTAGGTGAACATGGTGGGCTTTGAGGTAGCAAGACAATTCTGTATGATCTGTAATGGTGGATCCATGACCTTATCCTGACATTATGCATGTGCCAAAATGACACAAAACAGAGTGAACCCTAATGTAAACCAAGGACTTTATATAAGGATAATGTATCAGTATTGGCTTGTCGATTCTAACAAATGTACTACCCTAATATATGAGGTAAATGCTCAGGGAATCGGAATGTGGGTAGAGAGAGTATATGGAAGTACTTTCTGTCAGTTTTTCTGTTGACTTCAAACTGCTTCTATAAATAAAAAAACTTACGTGCCACATACCAAGTTTCAACATTTTCCAATATTTTCCAAATCCTTTTACCCACCCAACTGCTGAAACAAAACTTGGGAGGGTTTTTAAGGGCTGGGTTGAGCTAGTTGAAAAGTACAGGAGAATGTTAGGAGAGAGGTTCATTGATGGGATATGTTGGACACATTGTTATTCCTAAATTTGCAAATGTTTTTCTCTGTGACTAGGCTGTGTTTTCTAATTGGCACCACTGGAAATTAGGAAGACAGCCTGGGTGACAGGAGTGCTTTCTTGATGATTCCATTTCAAAAGGATAGCCCCCAGGTCCTTGCAATAGACATGCTTGGGCAATAAAACTAGCAGGAGGCTTTTTAAAATTTTTTATTTCGTTCATGTTTATTTATTTATATTGAGAGAGACAAAGAGAGAGAGAGAGACAGAGCCGGGGAGGGGCAGAATCTGAGGAAGAGAGAGAATCCTGAGAAGGGGGTTCGCTTCAGGACTGGATCCTAGGAAACATGAGATCATGACCTGAATTGAAATCAAGAGTCAACAGCTTAACCAACTGAGCCACCCAGGCACCCTGGCTGCAGGTTTTTTAAAAAGTTTACATCTCAAGAGGATAGAGAAAGAATTTACAATGACATATTTTTAAAAGTAAATGCTGTGAAAAAAGGGAGGTCAGGGGCTTGAGACAGGAAGAAGAAAGCTGTCTAAATTTTAGTCAAGGCAAGGGAAATGGTAAAGACATCTTGACTACCTTCATCTCTTGCTCCCCTTTTTGCTGAAATGTGACACATAAGGAACAGAAATTATATTTGTGAGTCCCATTCTCTTACTTGCTACGATTTTGACCCTGATTTATGGATGGTGTTTTTCATTAGAGAATGTTTCCACTTCAAGACAAAAAATGCAGAAGGGTAATAAAAGCATGGGACTCAAGAGACCTACAAAGTTCTTAATAAGTATTGAAAATATTGTGTTGCCCCAAACCCTTAATTTATACTTAAAACCAAATCAAAATAAACTCATGAAATTGATAAGAAATTCTAAGTGTTCTGATTTTTCACATGATTTCTGTTTCAATGTTGTTTCTAAAATATTAAATTATTACAAACAGTTGATGCTGGTGCCTCTGGTTAGCAGGAGCTTTGCTGCCCATTGGGTGGTCTACAGTGAAGAACTGGGCTGTGTGGGGTTGGAGATCCAGCTACTTTAGACAACTTTAGACTTTTTTTCTCTTCTTTTGGTGACAGGTGATCATTCATTTTAAATCCTGTATTTTATCTCCTGCTGTTCATATTAAAGTTGTTGGTCTGATGTTGCCTCTATTTCCAGAAAAGAAACTTAGGGCTTGAGTCAAGGGTGTCTTTTTCCCCTACTTTCCTTTTTGGGTTACAACAAAGAAAGCATTATCATTCAAATGTTCTTTTAATCATCCAGTCTATAACATTACCAGCAATCAGAACAGATTTGTAATTCCTGAGCCATGTGCAAAGAAGAGATATCTTGCTTCACTGAGAAAATAGACAATTTTGTGAAATATTGGTCATTTATCTGTCAAAGTGGGCCATTATACATTGAACCACAGTAAAAAGCCACTATGCACCTTCAATTCTTTTCATTTATGCATTCAATGGAATTTCTGTCTTTCTTCCTCCTCCACCTCCTCCTCCTCTTCTTCTTCTTTTGTTTTTTTGTATCTGGTATAAGGCTATCCAAATTTTTCTATATTTGAATTCATTTTTGACAAAACTAGGTATATGAAAATATTAATCAAGAGAATACAATTAGGAGAATAAAATTAGAAAGGATAGTTAGGCCAAATGTATTTTTTTTAATTAAAAAAATATCAATCATTGAGAAAACAATGAAGGAGAAGGGAATAGAAAATAGTGTGGATTATCTTTTTCTCTACACTGCCTCTACTCCATATGCTGGGTGACTTCCAAAGCAGCAGACATGAAGGCTGCCCTGTTGTCTGCATTTAAGATCCATTATTCTGTGTAGACACTCAAAATGCTGGAGATTTTTCATGATATTTTGAAATAAATATAGAACTGATTGTCAAAGACTTGATTTTTAATTCTTGCTCTATAGTCTACAACATATAAATTGCGTGACCTTGGGTAAGTCATTAAACTTTCTGAACCCTGATTTCCTCATTTGAAAAATGAAAATAATAAAAATATTCTTGTTTCCAATGTTAAAAAGTTGTAATAAGCAGCAAGTAACTTAATGTATGTGAAAGCATACTGCAAACTGAAAAGCACCATGAAGGATTATTATTTATGCTTCAATGCATGCATTGAACATGGTCTATGTAATCTGTATTTTCGGAAACTAACCCTCCATCATGTTGACATTTGCTAATTTTAAATCATGCTGCAAATGAATGGTTCGGATTGGAACACCTGCTATCATCATTTTTTAAGAAAATGACTATCATTTGATTTACAAGAACATTTTATCTTAATAAGTTCAGTTCAGCATTTATTAGCATGTATTAGCCTGAAATTCCCTTAACAGAAAATCATATCTAATTCTTTTCTTGGATATTAGAGTGGTAACCATGTTATTTTTATATACTATATTCAGTAGGAATTGCTGGCCTCACTAATTCCCATTATTTTCCCAGGGGTACTTTAAAAATTATAAAGTTTGAAAATAAATAAAGGAAAAGAAAGACTAGAGTGTGGCTCAAGAGAATACAAATTTTTGGATGTCATATTTCTATATTATATAATATATTCTGTGTTATACAAATAAGATAACTGCATTTTCTAGGCAACAACCTTATTTTAAATCACTTTTCTTATTTTATGTCTTAAAAAACAGTGTAAGAAGAAATATTATAGGATAATTTCCAAATGTGAACACGCTTATGATTCTGGAACATAAACAAAATAATTTTCATTTTTTAAAAACAGTTTTATTTGTTGAATTAGGTATTGCAAAAAACAGTTGTGAAAACATCACAGAGCTCATACCCACTCTCACGCAGTAGGCATTTGTGAAGTGTAACAGTATTACAGATTTGGGGAGGGAGTAAATAGCAAAGAATGTTTGGCTATGGCCCTCACCATGTAATTGGATGGTAAGGCACAGGCACAGTAAAAAGTGGATAGTACTGTGTGATGCTTGACTAAAATAAGGGATTTGAGTTAAAATTCTCAATTTATTAAGATGAAGTAAGCATTATGTACGGGATGACACCTGACTAAACATGGTAGCTGAGTTGAAGATGTACATGATTTGAAAAGAGGAAAGAGAAGATAAGGAAATTGTAGAGTGGAAGAACCGCAGGAGCATACTTGGTATCAGAAAGCAAAATGTTGTAGGAAGTCTTAATCTTTAAAGATTTTACTGTGATTTGTTGCCTGCCTAGACGTTATGGCTTTATATTTCTGAATATATTTATGACTGTGCTAGATGGACAAAATGTATAGACTCGTTGGGAAAATTTCATTATCAGTATTGCCCCTAAATGTGACTAAGTGTAACCTACTCACTTTTATTATTTAAATCCTAAAAGAAAACCATCTAGCAATTCATTTTATATTACTCTTACTTCATAATGAATATTATTGTTTCCACATAAACATTTGCTTTCGTCCACCTTGAAATATCTTAACTTGTGTGTTTTTGAAGCAGTATTTTTTTTCTGAGTGGGAAACCTCAGAAACTGTGAATGACTTCTAATAATTTTTAGGTTCTTTGGTTTCTTTTAAATGTGTTCCTCTATAGAGTGGTTCTTGAAAGTTGTGCTGTACAAAACACTTGTTTTGTCTTCTTTTAAAAACACTACCCTTTAAAGCCATACTCTAAAGATTTTCTTTCCTAGCTCTACTTAGCACTTTCAATAGTAGAACTGCTTAGGCTATACCATAATCTTAAAATCCCTGCAAGTGTTATCAATAAATAAACTCCAGGCTTTTTTCCATTTTTGAAAGAATCTTCATGTGTCTTTCACAATATGCATATATCCACTGAATCAATACATATATTTTGTAAACAGCATGATGACAGGGAGGGCAGAAATGTAAATATGTTGTCTTTGCTGGGACCTTCAATGTATATTGGAATTTTATATTGGTCCAAGCATGGAGAAGGAAAATTTGAAAATCACACTTCCACTGTAAACTTTTAAGAACATCCTGAAATATAGTACTTTGTGGGTACATGTAGTTCAAGGATAAATAGAGGAGTAATTTGCCATTTGTACCAAATTAAATCAGACTTTCAGTTCAATCAAAACAGCTTGCAGCTGGATGCAATAATTTGATTTCCTGACACTCAGAGAAAAATTGAAGCCCTCCAAAAGGCCCCTGCTGATCTTCAACATGAAATACAGTTTGCTGGCAATTTCACTCAACCTCTGAATGCCTTCACATTTAATAAGCTAAAAAAATGCAAATAAAGCATAAGGTTAGCTAGAGATGGCTCTCAGGTAGTGTTTTATTACAACTAAATGAAACACACAGCACAATGCCTCTAAAGGATCATGCTCTTGTTCTTTCTCAAAGCAGCTATTTTGTTAAATATGCCATTAGATGAATCTCTGTATTAGTGTCCTGGGAGCACTGTTTTGACATTGGATGTGTGTTAAAAACACAATAAAAAGCTTCAGAGAACAAATGCTAGAATTCTGTATGAATAACTTGCTATTTTCTTGGGAAGGTAATGAGACAGATAAAGGTAAATCCTCAAGTATCCATTAACTGTTGATTATTCAAGGTACTGAGGACCCAAACTTAAAGATCTATGCAGCCCTGGCAGATTAGTTCAATTTATAACAATTTGTTTTTATCTCGGGTTTTTACTGTAAACTGATAAATGTGGGTCTTTCAACGTGTTGAATGGACTATTTTCTGTTGCCCCAGAATTGAAAATTGCTGAATTAAGGACAAAGAAGCACAAAGCAATATACTTTCTAAAGAAAGCTGCTTGCATTTAAAATGTGAAACTCCCTGTAGTTTTATAATGGGGTTTTAAAATCAGCCCTGCTTTCTTTATCACAAGTCACATGCTTTTCTTAATAAGCACATAATTTAGGGGGAGGCACAGGTCAAAGAAGGACATTGTTCAGATTAGGAGTCTTCAGGATAGAGGGATGCTGGGTGGGGTCTTCCCTCCCTTCCTTCTGGCTGATCCATTTCCAATTCAACATCCAGCAGTAAACAGATGGTACATTCAAATAAGGCAATTGAAGAGAGATTATTGAAGGGACCATTTACAAAGGTGTATAGTGTCAAGGGGAGCTAGCAAGGCATCATGAAGTATCCTAGATATGACCATAGTGGGAATCACCACTACCCCAGGGGGGCAAAGAGAGGACATGGTTAATAGAACCCACAGTTGTAGCCACAGGGGAGGGCAGCCTTCCAGGACCTGTGGCCTTTTGAAGAGGGCCATAGTCACTGGCAATTTGGAGCCAGCAAGGAGGAGGAGTCAGAAAAATAAATATCTCAATATCTTTCTCCAGCCTCTGAACTACCAGTGTCACGCTTTGGCCTACTCCAACCAGAAGTCAGCAAACAAAAGAGCCCCATTGAACCATTATATAATGGTCAGCCTCCTTGGGGCCCAGAGCAGAGAAGCTGAGAGTGGATCTGAAGGGACAGAGATTATCCAGCACACCAGGAGAAGGGGCAATCTAGGAGAATCATTCATGACGATTGGAAGGATCTAGAAGAAGGGATCTTAGTTACTTTGCTTGTGGAAGAACAATGTAGAAAATGATCCAATCATTGAAACCTACCCCTCCAAATCCTTTGTGCTACACCCAGGGTAGTGCTGCAGAGGGGGAGTGGATGAAAATGAAATCAGATACAATGTTGATATAATGAAGTGTTAAACTGTAATTAATTGTGTTGGAGTTTTTACTAACTGAATGTGAATGAGAAGCTTTAGGACTTATTTAGGATGCCATTAAGGGGGATGAGAAACAGAGGTTCAACAGAGCATGGTTAATGATTGTAAACAAGCAAAATCATTACCCATTTGTAACTCACTGAGTTAAGACTCTTCAATAAGCTGGTTATGTGGGAAAACTTGGGAATAACGGTGCAAGTGTATAATTTATGTGACAAGTGACAATTTATGAGCTTCCGATCTAAATGTGGCAATTGAAGCTACATTGTACAGTCTCGATTCAGGTTTGTTAGCTGAAAGACTAAGACCAATACATTTTTGCCTAACATGCTATCTTGAAATTTTTATTCCTATCTTAATGCTTCCTCTTTTCTTAAGAATTCATGAGTCAAATTACCCTTGGGTGTAGAAATTATTTTTTTTAAGTTTTATTTATTGAAATGGTGCTATAGACACAGCACAATTTTCAAACGTTATGAAAAGGCCTATAGTTGTCTCCCTCCCAAGTCCACCCCCTCTGACACACAACTTCTCCTTCCCTTTCCCAGAGGTAATTAGGCTTCCCAGCTTCTCATGCATCTTCCCAGAGATAGCTCATGCGTTGATGTATTGATGTACTTGCCATTTGTTCTTTTTTAAAAAATTTTTGTTTAATGTTTTATTTATTTCTGAGTGAGAGAGAGAGAGAGAGAGTGTGTGAGCAGGGCAGAGTCAGATAGAGAGGGAGACACAGAATCGGAAGCAGGCTCCAGGCTCTGTCTGAGCTGTCAGCAGAGAGCCTGACGCCGGGCTTCAACCAAGGAACTGTGAGATCATGACCTGAGCCAAAGTCGGATGCTTAACTGACTGAGCCACCCAGGCACCCCACCATTTGTACTTTTTATATACAAATAGAAACATTATATTCAGTATCCTGCACCTATATTTTGATCTTGGCTATCAAAGAACTTTACACTATTTCAAATATTTTTGTTTTGTCATGTAGTGCCTCACTGTAATGTATGTTCTTTATTTTTAAACAATAATAAACTGGGGACCATCTAAGTGGAAGAATCAAGAGGCTCCGTGTTCCCCTTCAGAGGCTTGTCAGCATCCTTAAAAGGGCTCTCTCTAATACCAGGTAAGCTCTTTAGAATTAGCTGAGATTACTCATTGGGCATGGTAGTTAGTGGTTTTGCTCACTGACTCCTAACTCCTAGCTGCTAGAAAGACTGAACTTTCTGCCCTCTGTGGTTGAGTAGGGCCATATAACTAGCTTGGTCCGATGAATTATTTGAGGTGATGTTTATGCTTTCCAGACCAAAGCACCTACTTTTGAGGGTTTGGAGTTGTTACTGCCATATACGTCAGCCTCTTCTGACTAATATACCAGGGAAGGCTGAGGTGTGCAGGTCCTGGCAGTCAAGAAATGTATATTTCTGTCTGAGAGATCTGTGTGGACAGCCACCTGATATGCAAGTATCTGATATCACATACTATCTTAAGATGACCTGAGCCTCTTCTGCCTGATTGTGAACCATGTCCACAGATGAACTTAAGCATGAAACACTTTGACACTTTCAGAGACAAAATAGTCATAGAATTCTTTGTCAACCTGGGCTTCCAGAACCTGTAATGAAAAACGCTATTTGGTTAAACAGTAGAGTCTTTTATACCATGCCCTGCCTCTTAAGTAGATATAAACTGCATTGATCCAGCTCCCCTTGTTGGTAGGGTTCTATAAAGTTCCATATTATCTGGGACCCTTCTCAATGTATTTTTAGTATGAAAGCTAAGGTGAAACTATCTGGTGTCAGGATTGTTCCCAGAGATCTCTTTAATCATCTTGCCTCTGCTTCCCCCAAATCCTCAGCGACCATTAAAGACCCTCAAAGACCCTTAGGGGGAGCTGCAGAACTCACTAAAAACATCAGACCTTTTGTGAAAAGATATTAATAAATTCTTTTTCAAAACCATTAAGAAAAAACAGTATATTTTATATAGTCTTGAACTACTCAAAGCAATTTGGCAACATTCTTTAGCTCTTTCAATGTTATTTTTAATTTTCACTTTACCAGTTATACACAGACATATTCTTCTTTCAAGAAATAGCTCACAATTATATTAACATTCCTTTTGACCACTGTCATTAGTCTAAGGTCCCTACTGGCCTTTCTCAGAGGCAACACTACAAGGAGTGTTTTGAGTACAGAAGTAAAACTTAACTCGGATTCTCCTCACACAGGTCCTTTTTGGATAGTTTTCCTGTCATTCAGCATTCTCGGCGCATTCGCTCAGTTCTCTGAGCACTTTTGCAACTGGGAATCTTATTTCCTCTGTAGAGTCTGACCTGTTGGTAGTCTTGTTAGCTGTTAACATTAATCATCCTCCTCTCTGGGAGGGCTGCCCCTCATATTTCTTGCCACCAGAGGAATCCCTTCTCTAATCTGACTCTCATATAATCTCAGCCTTAGACTATAATTGGTACTTGTCTTAAAGAACCTCCCTTTTTAACACCCTCCTATCTTGGTTGGGGGGGGAGTTGGAATGGAATACAAAGTCCATTGTATTTGTTCAATTTGTTCAGTGCATTGCAGCTAGGGAGTTCACTGCCCCCAACTCCCCAGCTACAATGCACTGAGACATTAAGTGATATCTTAGCCAAGAGCAGCTGACCCTTTCTTCTGCCAGTAGTGTCAGTGACACGGTAATGAGGACACACGGAATCCAATTTCCAAAGGGAAAATGAATACATATTCTCTGAGTCTGAGTGTATCCTTGATCCCATTGCACAGTGACTGAATACCAGCTTCAGAAATGTGGTGGGATAGAGAAGCAAGTGTAAAGAATCTCACCTTCTAACCTTCCTGTCTGGCTTTTGCTTCACCTATCTATGAGAGATGTGGCTTTCAGAAAATGAATTTTGCCATATCTGAGGCTGCTGCCATCTTATCTCCCAAAATATTATCTTCTCTAGCAGCAAGGATGAGCCGCAACTCTGGAGTCAAAGGCAGAGAGTTAACTTTCAGAAACCCGACTCATATAATCGATGACACAACTCACAGTGGGCATGCTTTAATTCTGAAATCATTCTGCTGATTGGGGCTGTGGGTGTCTGAAACCAATGCTATAGGATTCTGAACAAAGTTATAGAATTTAATGTTTGTAAAGCTGTCTCCAATCTTTATTATATAATTGCTCTGTAGAGATATTTTGACACATGAAGAGAAAATAACATATGTTCCTCTAGAGGGGGCAAAGGCAAACAGTTCAGTATGATTTTTTGACTAACTAATGAAAAATCAGAATTTATTCTCTCCTGAATCTTTTCTGGTTGTCTGGAACCTCACTGTTGCTTGAATTTCTCCACCGTTTAGTGGAGATTACCCAGCCTGAGAGACTCTGCCTCAGAGGGGGCTTGAAGTTCCTTTAAATCATACTTTCCTGGGGATGGGGGTTGGTCTTGGGGAGGAATGGGATACAAACAATCATTAACACCTTTCTTCTGAACACAGTTCTAATATAATTTCCAGGTACAATTCCAATTTCTCATCTTTCACCTAGCACTTTGGCTTTAGATTTCAGTTCCTCCGATGATGCATTTCATACTCTTTGGCTTCATCGTTTCCTGGTGTCTGACTTCATCATTGTGCTCTGACATCTGCTTGTTCCTGTCTCAGCTTGCTAATCTCCTAGCCAGAGTCCCAACCTGGCTTTGTGTAAAGAAACAAGCACACAACCCCCTGGACTCTTACCTGCCTCCGGTTCCCTCATATCTATGACTTGTCCCTTTGTTTGCTCTGCCTCTTTGTCCCCCTATGAAGCCTTTGTTCCTGGCTGAAGACTTTCTTCATTGGGACTTCAAGTATTAATGATCTTTTCTGTCTGTCTCTCTCGTTAACTTCCTAGGTGTGACCCTGAAAATACACAGTCTCAGGATTTACCAGTTTTTTGGTTGTCTTCTTTCTTGGTCTGCTTGTGGTCCTGGTTTTACTGCTGAGATTACAGAAATGCTGGGACCATGGGAAAGAAAGACCAGCCCAACCTCCCGAGTTACTTCATGAACAAGAGAAAACTCCACAAAAACAGAAACAAAGGAAAGGACTGGGCCCCTAGCCCTTTTGCTGGCCTGTGGTATTTTTTCCCCTGGTTTGAAGCACACTGTTTCCAGTATGGAGCAAGATTACTTCAACGGTGTAAGGAAATATTAAAGCACATGACATTAAAGTTAGGATAGTCAAGCTGTGAGAAAGTTACGAATATCTGTATTTAAAAATCTATCCTTTTAACAGGAATTTTAAGATGTGTGAAAAAGCAGTATCTGTTTTTAAGGACAAGATTTGCAGCAAGCAGGATATCTCCTGCAGGTGGTTGATATCATAAAATATTATACTAAATCAATCTTTCTGTCTCAGATTTGTTTAAAGCCCCAGAAGATGGCGAACAAAACAATGGGTGATCTCAATGTGATGCTTATGTTCAAGAGCAAAAATCAACAAAGTACAATTATAAAGCAATTTAACTGTGTTCCTTTATAGGTTTTGCAAACCTATGTGATAGGGCAACTTTTTTTTCTGTCCCCTAAATAACATTTAAGGTGACTCATGACTTTTCAAGGCTGTAACTTTTTTTTAAGTTTATTTTTGGGAGACAGAGCGAGAGCAAGAGAGCATGAGCATGCTTGGGGGGAAGGGGTGGAGAGAGAGAGAGAGAGAGAGAGAGAGAGAGAATTCCAAGCAGGCTACACACTATCAGTGCTGAGCCTGACACAGAGGTCAAACTCGTGAACTGTGAGATCATGACTTGAGCCGATCAAAAGTCAGATGCTGGGGCGCCTGAATATCTCAGTCAATTAAGAGGCTGACTTCGGATCAGGTCACGATCTCACATTTGTGAGCTCGAGTTCATGTAGGGCTCTGGGCTGACAGCTCAGAGCCTGAAACCTGCTTCAGATTGTGTCCCCTCTCTCTCTGCCCTCCCCCACTCATCCTCTGTCTCTCAAAAATACATAAATGTTAAAAAGAAAAAAGAGTCAGATGCTTAACCGACTGACCTACCCAGGGCCTCTCAAGCCCATACCTGTTAAGGTAAGCTACCCTATGTGACATCTCTATCTGCCATCTTGAGACACTGACTAACCTCTTATTAGAAAGCATCACCCTCAAGATTCCCTTCACAGTTTCCCAAACTTGCTTATCTTCTATGGTGTCTGTCCCCAGGAAGCTCATGCATTTGTTCCATGCTAGGGAAAAATAATTACCTCACAGTTGACTTTTCTTTTTGTGTTACCATCATGAGGAGATTGGTCTTTAGTTGCATCTGTCTTCATCCTTTTTGGGCCTGAGGAAAACTACAGTCTCATTCATTCCTGTAATTCTAGGAGACACATATTAAGCTCTCTGATGGGTCTTCCTGAAGCCCCATTCATGGAAAAATCTAGCTTTGTTTTCCTATTTCTGGGGATGTAGGAAGAATACATTTCCCAGTCTTTCTTGCAACTGGATTAAAGTTATGTGTCTAAGTTCAAGCCTTGGAATGTTGACTGAAATACTTTTGGACCCTCCCATGTCGGTTCCCTAAAAGCTTCAGGTTACTCTTTAATCTCTCTTCTCTTATGGTGGTCACCTGAGGCCTTCTGCTAAGGCGGTGATTGCTCAAGATGGAAAAACCTGAACCTTAGAATCTTTGGATGGAAGAGAACTCCTACCAACATACACTGACTGTTTTTGTAAGTCACTAAAATTTTGGGTTTGTCTTTCATGGCAGGCAGGCTAAGACAGTGAACCTCTTGAGCCTTGGTCCTTTTACAGTTTTGAAGTGACTTGGGGCTACCGGTGCAAGATTGTTTTTTTGACCAGCTCCTCTCACTGTTCTTTATCATCAGCCTAGGTCCTACCTCTGAAATGTGGTAATAGGTGCCACAAATTGTGTGTTCTCATTCAGTTGTGGCCTCATCCCTTTATATCTTCATATCTAAAATGATAATAACCTTTACTATTCTGTGTAAAATGTTTTTTTATATAAATACCATTCCTCCCTCCTCCTTTTCCCCTCAATAACTTTTTTCTCCTTTCTTTCCTTCCTTCCTTCCCTCCTTCTCTCCCTCTTTCCTTCCTTCATCCCTTCCTTCTTTTCATACTTCCTCTATGTCTTCTTGTGGGAATGTCATTGTTTACTTTCTCTTCATTTTACCTGGATACACCTGACTTGACCTTCAGGAATCAGGTTAGAAGTTAAGTTTGTCTAAGAAACCTCCTCTCTCCCAAAGGAAACATTTCTACAGAATCCTAAGTATGTCCCTCTTGTAGCACTTCTTTTTGCTGTTAAAATTTTGTTTTACTTGTATTTCCCCCTGCTAGAATTCCAGCCCTTTGGAAAGAGCTCTACCTCTGTTACATTGTTAGGGCCTAGTATAGTGATTGGGACTTAGATGCTAGCAAAAATATTTGTTGAGAATGAAATGTGATCTCTAGAAAACCACCAAATTGCCTTGGGGAGTATGCTACAGCAATAGACTTTAAGAGTTGTGTTTATTTACCCTGTAACATAATTTTGAAATTTTGTATGCTCTTATATATTTTAATGCTGATATCTAAAAATTCTAATCATCCATTAAAATAATTTTAAGGAATGTGATTTACAGTGTTACTGACAATTTTATATTTTTATTTTTTTAACGTTTATTTTTGAGAGACAGAGAGGAAAAGAACATGAGCAGGGAGGGGTAGAGAGAGAGGGAGACACAAAATACAAAGCAGGCTCCAGGCTCTGAGCTGTCAGCACAGAACCCGATGCAAGTCTCGAACCCACGGACCGTGAGAGCATGACCTGAGCCAAAGTCAGGTGGCAACGAGGCACCCCTGAGAATTTAAAGTAAAACTGACATTCTTTAAATGTACCCATGGAATATAAATATCATAGCCATATGACATTTCTTGGTACCAGATGAATCCCTTCTCTAATCTGACTCTCATATAATCCCAGCTTTAGACTATAATTGGTGCTTGTCTTAAAGAACCTCCCTTTTAAAACCCTCCTTTCTTGGTGGGGGGTGGAATGGAAAACAAATTCCGTTTACTGCCCCCAACTCCCCCAGCTACAATGCACTGAGATATCTTAGCCAAAACGAGCTGACCCTTTTTTTCTGCCAGTAGTGTCAGTGACACAGTAATGAGAGTGATTTGATGACCCATTATTATTCATTTTAAAAATACATAGATAAGCTCATTTTTTAAAAAGTGTTTTATTTTGAGAGAGACAGAGAGAGAAACAGAGAGAGGGAGAGAGAGAGAGAAAGAGTGTGCCCATGCATGAGTGGGGTAGGGGCAGAGAGAGAGGGACACAGAGGATCTGAAGTGGCCTCTGTGCTGACAGCAGAGAGCCCGATGTGTGGCTTGAACTCATGAACCATGAGATCATGACCTGAGCCAAAGATGGACATTTAACTGACTGAGCCACCCAGGTGTCCCCATAAGCTCATTTTTTAAATAAAAAATTTTGCCTTGTTCCTTTTTCTTCTCAAAATTATGTTTTCATTTCTTTTCCTTCAAGAATTTATTTTACTGTTATATATTTCTTTGATGAAATGTGCTATTGATTATCACACATTGGTTGCAAAAAATGAGATAATCAATAAAAGATTTTTAAGCATAATAATGTATTACATGTATGTTCTATATGTATGTTGAATTATGTTTATATACACATAATAATTTAATTTACATATGTGCATAATGTATATATAATCTCAACTATTTTTAACATCATATATACTGTATGCATACATACAGATTTTAATTTTTCAGTGTTTTATTTTTAATCATTAGATTCTAGATATTAAAATATTCTATCATAGTCATCATTTTTAAATATAATTGATCAAAGTAGCATAAATATATTAAAATTTGATAAATTGTTATTAAAACATTTATTCGAAATGCAACTTATAATGTAAACACATGCACATATACACACAGAGTAATTTGTACATTATTCTGTTTAAAGATTACTGTATTTTTTGCAACCAATTTAGGGTAATCAAAAATTCTTTTTAATGAATGATCTATTAGCTAGCAACTTGATTAAGCCTCCCTTAAATATTCTTGAAGGCAAATAATTGGGAACCACCTGACTTACAAAAGTATTTGCTACCTAGTTTACTATGCCATTTATTTTCAGTTTCTGAGTATAACAATGTCTCTACGAAGATATATCAAATAGGTATACATGATAGATTTTATTCATTTGTTTGAGGACACTATGTTTAACCTGTTGTATCCAGAAAAGACTGAGAAAAGTATTGTTATGTAAATATGGTTTGAAGAAAGACCACAAAGGCACAATGCTTTTGCCTTATTATGTTTTCAATGTTTTTTCAAAACAATTGGAGCCACATATGTAGCTCATTTAGCTTATAAATTATATTTACTGGATAATCTATATTCTGAACACATTTCTCATCATCAAAAGATCTGCCAAATCAGAGAGATTTCTATCAGAAGAAGTCTGACTTTATTGTTCCATTGATATAGGCATATTAGCATGTATCTCAAAGACAGATATCCCACTCTGAGGTGAATTGTCTTGTCCTGAGCTTGTCATCTGGATGGGCTTATGAAATAGCATACTTCCCCCAAGTTAGTATTTCTTACCATTGTCCTCTTACTTGTGCTTTCACAGAACTCTTCCTTGGGACCAAGGCACTCTTTGACAATAGTCACGAAATAAAGAGGTGAGGTTATTAAATAAAAATAGCTATAACTCCCACACAAACCAAAATAGGAAGTTTCTAAGGCCAGTTCTACCCTTAGCAGAAATGTATCTGGGTGCAAAAGACATCAAGCCATTTGTTTTTTTTGCTTTCTTCTTGTTATTTCTCTGTATTTTCTAAATTTGCAAAAATGAATATGTAGTGCATATATTAGGAAAGGCCAGAAAACTATATAGGGTGGTTTTCATATTCTAAAAATGGCACATCAATATTATAACAAACACTGGATTATGCAGTACTGTATTAACAACCAGAAATCTCTAGAAATAAATGTCATTGACATCTTTTGATTGAAATGATCAGTTTTCTGATTAGCTATAGTGAAAAATCCTATCAGATTAGAGCAGTTAAATGAAAATGTTGAATTGTGGTGGGGTTAGTCTAGGTTTGTAGAAGACTTTTTATAAATGATCTTCCAAATAAAATACATAGTTTATCTATGCTTTTGCAAAGAGTTTTGATTTGTGTGTGTCAATACTGCTCATTCTTTCTTTGCCTTTTAGATGTTAGTGGAATAGTGAGTGAGCAAATGGCAATTTAGAGAGCTTTGGAGAGATCAGAAATAGCTTTATTAAGTAGTTCTTGTTTTTCTTTCAATGTTTCTTATTTATTTTAGGAGAAGGGGGGGGTGGTCAGAGAGAGGGAGACAGAGAATCCCAAGCAGGCTCTACAATGCCAGCACAGAGCCTGACATGGGGCTCAAACTCATGAACCGTGAGATCATGACCTGAGCTGAAACCAAGAGTACACACTTAACTGACTGAGCCACCCAGAGACCCCAAGCAGTTCTTTTTCTTTTTTTTTTTTTTTAATGTTTATTCATTTATTTTGAGAGAGAGAGAGAGGAAGTGTGCATGCAAGCAGGAGAGATGCAGAGAGAGAGAGAGAGAGAGAGAATCTCAAGAAAGAACCTTGCTCTCAGTTGTCAATGTAGAGCCTGATATGGGGCTGAATCCCATGAACTATGAAATCATGACCTGAGCAAAAATGAAGAGTCGATCACCTAACCAACTGAGCCACTTAGGCACCCTTATTATGCAGTTCTTTTAAAAAAGATAAAGTTCTCTCAATGTAACAGAAACAAGATTGACATGGCCCAACAAAGTTGGGAATGCCTAGGGTTTAAAGTGAGAACTATTTTAGGGTCTCAGATAGCCATGTATGTTATAATGAAACCAGAAGAGTTTCTTAATATTAACTAAAATGGAGTGAGAGGAAAAAGGAAGAAAATAAAGAAATCATTTTTTAATAAAATACCTGTTATTTTTCAGGAGTAGTATTCGGTATTTTATATATATATTCCTACCTGTTTGTGATAACAACACTAAGAAGTAGTTACTTTTACAATTTTTATAGTTAATCATATAGAAAGCGATAGAGGCAAACTTCAAATTTTGGGTAGGTCTTACACCAGTGCTCACATTTTGCCCAATTATGCCTTATGTAACTGCATTCACACCTAATTTGGATTGGTGATTATTGGATAAAAGACAGAATAAAGCTCATCTGAAATACAAATATGAAATATAAAAACAGGTACCGATGATGTTGAATGACCAACAGGATGTCAGACTAATCTGATGTGTACTCTGAGGGTACAGAAATAATTGATAGATGCGCAGCCGCAAAGCAGAAAAAATGAGGGGAAAAAAGATGTTTCAAATAAGAAAGTATTAGAATCTGCAGGAGGTGACACTTATGAAAATATATACAAAAACTTAGAAATGATAAAATTGCTAATCAGTCTTCAGTAAACTCAGCATGCAATAAGTTCCAAAAAGCTGCTAATGAATTATTAAACCAAAACGTGGCCCTGGATTAAGATAAAAAGGAGTGAGAAAATGACATCTTCTAAACGATATGAAACAAATGTGACAATCAGCAACTTTGAAAATATTGTGGAGATGTTAAGGGGGTGCTATTTGCTTCACACGTTTCTACATCAATTATGCATTTTAAAGTAAACTTAAAGAGGTTCCTAATTAAGCTCCTTGTGCAGCTGTCAGAGGACTTTTTTCTTTATTTAGTACCAAGCTTGGAGCCTGTGATAAAACATCCATGATTACAAATAACAAGTGAAAGAGCAAATGAATTAAAGATGTGCCCAAGATTCTGAGCACAATTCAGGTAGCTTCTGAGTAGAGTTGTCTATAATATCTCAAACCTCTCAATCTGGAATTTTCTAGTTTCTTGCTCCCTTTCCTTCCTTTCCACATAGATATGTATCTGTGGTACGCAAGTCAATTGTAAATGAGTCTAATGGTGTGAAATGATTAAACCACCAAGAAGGCTTCCAGGGAAGGAGAGGACAGATACCACCTGAAACAGAGAGGTTGTGAGAAGCCAGCCATCAGCCTGAATCTCAGCGGTAATTTAGGACAATAGTCTTGAGAGCCAAACTTTGTAAAGAGAGAAAAATGTTGTATCTCGATTACAATTTCTCCGTTAATATATCAAGAGACATCATGCTAGAATCAGACCAAAGAGCTTTACTTTACATTCTGGGCATGAGAAAGTGACCAGCAAGAATTCAGGGAAGTCCTCTGAGACCATGAAGGTTGGAAAGACAGAGGAAGGACAGGAGTTCAGAGCAATTTGCTGTAACCTACGTGGGGCAGAAGATGCATTTTGGGAACACCTGCCTAGGTTATGGTCAGTAGAAACTCTCATATGTTGAGGGAAAATCTGAGAACATCTGGGATGGTAGTCTGCTTACTCCTTGCACATTTGATAATGCATCACCAGGAAGAACAGTATCAGAAGATGGAGCAGATATGTAATAAATGAATGTTACCAATTTTCCATGCCTATGGAGAGTGTGCAGGAAATCCAGGGGCCTCATAAGGGACAGAGGGAGATAGAGTCCTGATGGACTGGCAGAGGCCTGAGGTTAGGACAAAGAGAACACAGAGGTGCAATGTCAGTGTATGTCTCAAAAAGTAGTAGTGGTGGATAGACATCTCCATATTGGGGGAGACCACAAGTGTAAACACAGTGACCCAAAGGATATGGGTGGCCAAGACCAAGAACTCAGAAGCACATAGAACAGAGCGACATTTTATCATCACTATGAAGACAATAACTAGCTTTTGGAGAATATGTCATTTTGGGAAAATGAAAAGAGAATGAGGAAGAAGCCATGAAAGACTGAGCATCTCCCATAAACAGACTGAATTTCTCCTAAGAAGACAGACTTAATTCTAAGTGGCAAGACCCAGAAGTGTCTCTGAGTCACCCTCCTAGAGCCTAGACTATAGCAGAATGAACTCAGTTATGGAATATAAAGGTGTGTTTTGTTTTCATTTGACCGAGAATGAAAATTCTTTCTCTCCTGTACAAGTCTGTAGGTATGTGAACAAGGGCTGCCCTATAAAGCCATGCTATTTCTAGCTCTCTATTCTACCATTTCTAGGGTGTCACAATTTTTCTCATGGTCCAAGATGGTGGCGTTTACATTTTAAGAAGGTTGGAGAAAGGGAAGAAGAAAGGAAAGGATATGTACCAGATTTCTTTTAAGGAAAGCTCTTAGAAGCTGCATAGAATGTATCCACTAATGTTTCACTAGCCAGAAATCAGCCTAATGGCCACATTTAGCTGCAAAGGATAATGCTATTTCAGAATAAAGAGATGTTTGGAGAAAATTATGAACTCTGCCATAGGGTACTGGAGCTGATGACAGATATAGAGGCCATGTAATAATTGGTTAGGTTTTTTTTTAAATGTTTGTTTTTTTTAACTTGAAAGAGAGAGAGAGAGAGAGAAAGAGAGAGAGAGAGAGAGAGAGAATTCCAAGCAGACTCTGTGTTGTTAGTGCAGAGTTGACTCAGGGCTCAAACTCACAAACCATGAGATCATGATCTGAGGCCCAATCAAGAGTTGGACACTTAACTGACTGAGCCACCCAGATGCCCCAATAATTTATTAGTTTATCAGAATTTCTTTATAATTTATCTAGAAATAGATTAGAAGGGGTATATTCAGTTCTGTTGGTCAAATACCACTCAAAATCCATCTTTTCAAATCTTATTTTTGATTCTTTAGAAGTTACACAGAGGAAAGAGGCTTTGTGTCACAAGCTACATTTTTTTTTTAAATCCTACTCTTTAGACTTAAAGCAATTAAATATAGTTTTTCCTCAGTTAATTTCCCACTAAGCTGCTAATAATTTTTCTTCTTATTTTAAATTCTCACAAGAGTTATCTTTATTTTTGTTCCTTGCAACCTGTCTGCCTCTCTTTTCCTTTTTTCATTCTAGAAGCACTATTAAGGCACTTTAAAAATATTGAGGCATGACTTCATAACTTTTAAAATAACTTAAGTTATCATGTTTAAAGCTTTACCATTGACAAACATAATACAAGTGTAGAATTCAGTATTTTTAGTAAACTGATCATGTGATGTTTGCCCATCATAAATCAGTTTTCCAAATATTTCCATCATCCCAATAAAATCTCTCATGCTCTTGTATTTGCCTTTTGCCTTTACTCCATGCAACTAGTGGTCTATTTTCTGTCTCTATTCATTTGTCTTTTCTGAACATTTCATATAAATAGAGCCATACAGTATATGGTCTGTGTGTCAGGCTTCTTTTACTTCTTTTACTGAGTAATGCTTTTTAAAGTTTTATCCATACCTTAGCTTGTATCAGTCCTTCATTCCTTTCTATTGCCAAATAGCATCCTGTTGTGTGGATATATCATATTTATCTATCAATTCATCAATTGGTAGACATTTAGATTATTTATATCCTATTGGCTATTATGAATTATGTTTCTAAGAAGTGTTCTGTTCAAGTTTTTTGTAGATAAATGCTTTCAGTTCTCTTGAATAGATAGAAACATTAGGAAGAGAATTCCTGGGTCATGTGGTAAATTTCCATTTATCATTTTGATTAGCTTCCAAATTGGTTTCCAAGGTCACTGTTCTAGTTTGCTAGGGCTCAGGCAAAATAGCACAGGCTAGGTACTTAAACAACAGACATTGTTTTCTCTCAGTTGTGGACGCTGGAAGTCCAAGATCAAAGCGCTGGCAGAGTTGTTTTCTTTTAAGACCTTTCTCCTTGACTTGCAGATTGTGCCTTCTTCCTGTGTCCTCACATGGATTTTTCTGTGTGTGTTTTCCTGGTATTTCTCTGTATGTCTGAATTTCTTCTTTTTATAGTGACACCAATCATACTGGATTAGGCCCCCCTCCTAACAGTCTAATTGTAACTTAATCATTGCTTTAAAGGCTATACTTCCAAATATAGCCGCATTCTGAGGCTCTGGGGTTTAGGGCTTCAACATATGAATTTTGAGGGGACACAATTAGGTCCTAAGAGTAGTTGTATCATTTTATGTTTCTACTAGAAATGTATGGGGGTTTCAATTTCTATGTATTCTTGAGAACATTTATTCTTATCTGTTTTTTTAAATTATAGCCATTCTAGTGGAAGTGATAAGGTATTTTGTGACTTAAAGTTGTATTTCCCTAATGACTAATGATGTTGGGCATCTTTTCATCTTCCCTTGGTGAAATGTCTGTTGAAATCCTTTGTCTATTTTTAAGCTGACGTTTGGCCAGCAAAACTGAATATATCTAGTTTCTCTTTGAAGTGTTTACAATAGCAAAGGAAAAAACACTTTAAAGGGTAAAGAAAAGACACACCAGCATATACAAAGAATTCTTGTGGCTCAAAGACATGAAAATCACGTTGAAAGATTTTCCACAGTTATGATGATTAGATTAATTAGCATCTCCTCATATCTCCAAACATTTGGTTCATCAGTCACTGAATGGAGTCTGAGTCTTGGTGATACTCTTAAACATTTATTCAGCATATAAATATGTTGCTAGATATGAATGTGCCAATTCTTCATCATTTATATATGATGATTTCTACTAATTTAGCCCTGGAAAATGCTGATTCCCTTCCAGGACTTCTAGGAAGACTTTGGAAACTGGGGAGCCCTGTGCCTGTTGCTAGCTAGCAGATATTTGTTTGACATGCACAGTGTTGGATCATACCTTGTTTTGAAAATGTTTACTATTAATTGATTGCCAACATCAAACTATTAGTATATTACATATAAATATATGAATTTTTGAATTCTCCTTTTTTAGACACTGATCTTCATGCCCACATGGTTTATTTGGCTGAATATAAGCAATTTTCAGTGGTTCCTACCTCTCCCCATAGGTCCTTGGTGTTGAGGCTAAGTGTCACTGCCATTTATCTCTGTCCTAGTACTGTTAGCTTCATCCTGCAGTTAAGATAAAAATGAATTATTTACATCGATTTAACTTCTGAGTTTGCAATCTATAGGCACCTAAGTTTGCCACTCACAGTCTAGACATCCTGAAATTGGTGTAAAATTACTGATCATTTCCCCAAATAATTCTTATTCAGAAAAGCATCCTGTTGTAAGCTGCATGATGGCAAGGTAGTTTTTTGTCTCTCTGTCTTTTTGTATTTACTGCTATATTTCCAATACTTAGAATAATGCTCAACATGTAGTAAATATGAAAAAATTATTTGTTATATGAAAAATTAGGATATGATGCTCTTATTTACTATGGTCTCTATTTCTAACCCTTCATCAAGTGCTATCCGGTTTAGCTCTTAAATATCTCCCAATCTAACCACTATTTTCCATCTTTATCTCTACCCTAACCCAAATTACCATTTGTCTTAATAAGACTGTAAAATAGCCTCTTAACAGATCTTCCTGGCTCAAGTCTGGGCTTTGTCCACTCTATCTCCACCCGGCATCCAGGATGAGCAAATACAATTATTTCTATCGCACTGCTGCCCTGTTCCCCATTGCTCCTTGGTACAAGTCCCAGTAGAGTAGATACATTGTGTAGTATATTATCTATGACATTATTTGATGGATGGAAAAATAAAAGAAAGACTTGTGGATTCTTGATGAAGAAAGCCTCTTAGAATTTGATTGACATTTGAAGTTCTCTTCTGATACTGACATCTTAACCTGTAGACTTATCAGTCCTGGAGAAAAGAAAAAAATCTGCTGAGGACTTGTTTCTAGGAATAGGCCTAGATTAACTGAACAAGATTGAGTCCGTCCTCAGCAGGGCCTGTTGGCTCTCACTAGCAGCCTCAAATATTACATCCAGATTGCCAAGCCTCTTTTTCTTGGTAGTTTCCCATGGGTTCTTTTCATTTTTCTGTCAGAAAAATAAGTTTGGGAGTTAATAACCCCAGAAAGAAAGAGGGAAGGAGGACCCTTAGCTAATGGTGGTAAAATCCACTGAAATCTGCTTGGTCTTAGGCCAGAAGACTGAAGGTGAGTGTCGTGGGGCCACATAGGCATTTGGGGACAAATCTTATAACATAATGATGAATTCCTTAACTTCGTAGTATTTTTTCTGTCTTTTTCTTTCTTTCAATTAACATTGGCAAGGCAGGAGCTGAGAAATCAGGGCTTTAAACTAAAATCTCCTGGAAAATGATCTTCTATGGACTATTACTAAAAGGTTGTTTTTTTTTCTCTGAAAGGAATTATAATCAGTAATCCTTACTGATTTGCATCTGGGGAAACCATGGGACTCTGAAGAATACGGGCCTATTACTTCTTGGGATGAGCACTGGGTGTTATATGTGAACCAACTTGACAATAAACTATGAAAAATTTTTAAAAAAGAATATGGGCCTACTGTGTTGCAGAATATTCATTTTTTGGAAATAACTATCATGAAATATACAAATAATCTGCATGATACTAAAATATAAAATGTAAAGTTTTCTGTGAAAAAAGAGATATTCAAAACTTAGATTTTTTTATTGTCTTAGTGTTCATTTGAGTCTCATTGTATCACTTTTCAGTTGCTTCATTTTTTCCTTTATTAGCTTCCTGTTCATCGCCCACTCATGTGTGGTGTCAACACAAATAAACTCAAAATAAGTGTAAGGTTAGTAATTTGTATGTATGAGCCATTGCTTTTTTTGGCATGTATTATTTTGCTCTACATGGATTTTGAATGATTTGGGGCCAAAAGATTCAATTTACTTGTTGTTGGGAAATTTGAATCTATTACACAATCCCATATTAGCTTGTGTCACTGTACTAACCTTTGCTCTATTCTCATTTTATATTAAATTACTTTCTGGGCTATGATAGTGATTTAGCTCTCCTCTAATTGTTAAATATATAAATTCATGAGAGCATTGTGCTAACACGTTTTTCTTCTACGTGGAAAATAACATTTTTTGAGAATATTTTATTGTGGAGAAAAACTATTTGTGTTTTATATGCCAGTTCACAATGAATAAATTAAATATGATGATAAATGGAGGAAACAGGACTATACATGTAGAGGATTCTTGATTTAAATAAGCCTAAGTAACACTTCCTGGGAAAATATTTATGGGTGTCTTGATATATATATATTAAGACTATGATCTTGATCTCACTATGTTCTCACAGTGTACTAGGTACTAAAGTCTAATAAGTTTGCTTCTGTCATTCCCTATGGAGTCACTAAGCAGTGTATCTAACCTATCAAAGTTTCCTGGTGGATCAACTACCTCAGGACATGTACTGTGTTATTAGTTCCTGTCATACAGCCTTTCTTTAGCTGGCCATTCTAGCCAAAGCTATAGAAGTATTCCAGTGACTTATAGTTTATGAGTAAATACTTTAGAGAAACACTGTCCAGTAGGACTTTCTGCTATGATAGAAATGTTCTACATCTGTCCAGTGTGATAAAGAGCACTTGAACTGTGGCTACTTTGAGAGAATTAATTTTCATTTTATTTCATTTTAATTCTTTAATTTAAATAACCACATGTAGTTAGTGACTACCACACTGGGCAGTGCAGTTCTGGAGGCCATCTTGAACTGTTTGCTTAGCTGTCCCTAAAAGACTCTTCACTTGTCACTACCAGAAGTCTTCATCTTCTTCTTCCATCATAATCCAGATACTTAGCCTTAAAATGCTCTTCATATTTCTAATGCACAGCTCTTCCCTGCTCTCCATTTTGCCCTCTGGATTTGAAGTTTTATAACATGAGTAAACTATATAACCTAAAACATCAACAATAATCTATAACATTAACTTCTCATCTTTTTTCATTCTTTCTTTTTAATTTGAGAGAGAGAGAGAGAGAGAAAACAGGAGAGGCAGAGTGGGGGAGAGAAAGAATATGATTTTTTAAATGTTTATGTTTGAGATGGAGAGAGAGAGACAGAGACAGAGAACATTTAAGGGAGGGGCAGAGAGAGAGGGAGACACAGAATCTGAAGTAGGCTCCACATTCTGAGCTATCAGTACAGAGCCTGACACAGGGCTCGAACCCATGAACTCAGAAATAATGACCTGAGCAGAAGTCAGATAGTCAGATACTCAACTGACTGAGCCACCTAAGTGTCCTGACAGAGAGAGAGAGAGAGAGAGAGAGAGAGAGAGAGAGAGAGAGAGAGAATGTTAAGCAGTCTCCATAATCATCATGGAGCCCAAGGACCCAAGGACACAGGGCTCCATCCAATGAACCTAGGATCATGACCTGAGCCAAAATCAAGAGTTGGATACTCAACCAACTGAGCCACGTGACACCCCTCACCTTTTTTCATCTAGCTGAAATTTGTTCCTTTTGAGGACATGACTTCTCCAATAGCCATCTCAAGTGAAAGATGGTTTTTATCCTGCATTTCATGTGCCACAGGACCTAATGTTGAGGTAAATATCTTCTTAGCTCTTCAGTACTGTTTCCAAACCATTTTCCCACTTTCCTTCTTTGACAAAATTACAACTACTTTTGAAGCTTGTGCTATTAGCCCATATCACCTTCTCCAACTTGTTATCACTCTCCCTCCCACTTATGCTCAATGATAACTTTAATATGGACTCCTTTCCCACCAGTATTTTATTATCGTTTTTGGCAATTTTAAAATTTATATGGATGATCCATTTAACACTTTTGGCTTCCCATATTCTTGACCCTTTTATCCATAATAAACTTTCTTCTACCTCAATAACTAAATCTTAGAGATATTCTGTAAATGTACCACATTCCAAACTCCCAAATTTGAGTATTTTATACTTCCAACTAACATTTTGCAGTACTTTCAACTCACCAATTGTTTGACTAATTGAGGCTCTCAGTTAATTGCTGCTTCCACTTTTTGCCCTTCAATGTTTCATTTATATTGATCTTTCCTTTTTTAAACTTCAATACCATGTCCATCATGTGTTCATACTCTTAGAAACTACTTTCAAACTTGCTTTTCTTTACTACTGTCAAAATTTTTCTTAATTTCAGAAGGCTGTATAAACCTAATTACTAACAGCAGTGCTCCATACCCAAGCAGTTGAGCAATGCTAGAGAAAATTGACAACCAAGCTGACTTGTCTCAACTTCATTGACCTCAAACTTCAAATGAGCACTTGACACTGCCTGGAAATGCTACTGTATCTCCTTAGTAAATTCTTTTTCTCACTACTAAAGATGAACATTTTACATCTATCTTCTCCAGTTTCTAACCCACCACCTTAAGATCAGTTGATACTATTTTCCTCATGCTTTTCTGAGAAAATACAAGCAATTCATATAGGTTCTTCCTTATCTTCCCACTGTTTCCTGTCCAGGCATACCTGTGTGTGCACCCATATACTTTGTTTTTATTCCTGTAAAAGGTTGATCCCTTCACATGTGCTCATATCCCCTTCATCTGGTGAACTGTTGAAGCTTCTTACTGTTATTGGATCAATTTTATTGGTGTACAAACATATACTCCAGTACCACTTATCTGAAAAAATAATCCCCAACCCCATATCCTTCTGTTATTCCATTTCAATGCTTTTCTTTCCTTTTTCTTTTTTAAGTTTATTTATTTCATGAAGAGAGAGAGAGAGAGAGAGCAAGCAGGGGAGGGGCAGAAAGAGAGGAAGAGAGAGAATACCAAGCAGGCTCCACACTGAACTGTGAGATCATGACCTGAGCCAAAGTCAAGAGTCACACGCTTAACTGACTGAGCTACCTAGACACCCCCATTTCAATGCTTTTCTTAGCAAAGCTATTCATTAATTTTCTCTACCCCAAGTTATCTTCACACTTCCCATTCTCTTTAAAACAATGTCCAACTAAGATTCAGTCTCCATTACTTTATTGAAATTCTTCTTTTTCAAGGCTACCCACAAACAACATCTTGCCATATTTCAGTTATTAACTTAAATTCTTAAGAGTATTAAATCCAGTTGTTTCCTCTCTCCTTTGTAAATATTTTATTCATGTGGATTTCCATAATGCCACAATTTCCTGTTTTCCCTCTTCTGTATATTCTTCCTCAGCCTTTTCTGTTCTCTCCTCTACATGACTTACAGTGGATGGCTTCAAGGGGTGGTTCCCTGGATGATCTAATCTAGGCTCATGACTTTAAATTTAGCTATGTGGTCACATAAAGAAACTTCTAGCTTTGAAAATTATCAGAAGCAATTAATATTTTTTAAATAATTTCACCACAAATTGCTTCAGTAACTTTGTGAAGAAGGGAAATAGTATTCATAGAGTCATTTTATCCCTCCAAAATTATTCTGGTTTTCAGAAGCATTTTGGAGAACAAAGAAAAGAAAGAAAAAACCAGTGATGTTATTTACCCACTAAGCACATATTCCACAAACTAACCCAGTTTTCTTACAAAAATATGTTTTACACTTCTTTGAAATTATTTCAAACTTAAAAATTAAAGGCTATCTTGTAGATATAATTGGCTCAATGAATGTAGACAAAAGAGATCAATTACTTACCATGAATAGAAAGAATTAATTAATAATTAATTAATGAGTTTTGCAATTTGGGACAATACAGCAAACTTAAATTTTGCCTTTCTGGGTTCTCCATTTAATATTATTATTTATGTTAACAAGATTCTTTTTTTTAATTTTAGTATTGCTATTAGCTCAAAGTGAGCTTGTTTTTTTTGTGTCTTTTGTGTTTTATGTGTCTTTGCTATATTAAAGCAAAGATTTTCTGATATATATATATATATTTGCAAAGTTTATAGTTTTTAGATTTTACTTTTTTAATGTTTATTTATTTTTGAGAGAGAGAGAGAAAGAGAATGTACAGGGGAGGGGCAGAAAGAGGAGACACACAATCTGAAGCAGGCTCCAGGCACTGAGCTGTCAGCACAGAGCCTGACATGGGACTCACACTCATGAACCAGGAGATCATGACCTGAGCTGAAGTCAGCTGCTTAACTGACTGAGCCACCCAAGTGCCCCTAGATTTTACATTTAAGATTTTGATCCTTTGCAAGTTAAATTTTATGTATAGCATGAAGTAAAGTTCAAGTTAATTTTTTTCCTACATGAGTATCTAGTTTAAGATCAATTTGCTAAAATGATTTTGCTTCCTCTTTGAATTATCTTGCCACCTTTGTTAAATTCAGTTTACCATATATAGGTTGGCTGTTGGTGGACTCTATTTCTTCTTCAACATTTCTATTTTTTAAAAAGAAGAAATTTTGTTTAAATAATGACTTTAATTTAGTTTTTATTTTTTCAAAAATTTACCCATTCTTATTTTTAAGTCTAATAGTTTTACAAAACTTGTAATGAAATACTGCAATGCTCTGTGTAAAACTTCTTCTAATCTTTTTTTCAGATGTAATAATTTCCCATTATTTTCTTTTCAGTTTTTTTCTTTGAGAGAGAGCGAGAGAGAGAGCATGCATGAGTGGGAGAGGGGCAGAGAGAGAGAGAGAGAGAGAGAGAGAGAGAGAACAGATTTCAAAGTAGGCTCCAGGCTCTGAGTTGTCAGCACAGAGCCCAATACGAGGCTCAAATTCATGAACTGAAGATCATGACCTGAGCCCATGTCAGACGCTTAACTGACTGAGTCACCCCCCCTCCCCATTTTTTCATCGCTAATTATTTAAAGAAAAAATAACATCGCTCCTGTGTCCCTACACCCATTCTTCTAGTAGCCACCATCTTATTCTGTTTTTATAAGTTTGGCTTTTTAAAATTCCACACATAAGTGATATTATACAATACTTGTCTTTCTCTGGCTGACTTATCTCACTTAGCATAATGTGATCAAAGACTGCCTAAGGGGATTCCTTTGTAGGTCGCTTTCTTTTTTTCCCTTGGCTGTCTTTAAGATCCTTTATCATTAATTTTCAGCAGTTTCATTACAATGTGTCTTGGAGAAGGTCATTTTGCATTCAGATAATAGGGTGTTCCTCATATGCGGAATTTATGAAACGAAACATGAAAATATGAGAAGGGTGAAAAAAGAGAGTGAAAAATAAGCCATAAGAGACTCTTAACAATAGAGAACAAACTGAGGGTTGATGGAGGGGTGGCGGTGGGTTATGGGCTAGATGGGTGATGTTAGTATTAAGTTCCCTACTTATTACTAAGGAGGGAACTTGCTGTAAGGAGTACTGACTGTTGTATGTAAGTGATGAATCACTGAATTCTATTCCTGAAACCAATATTGCACTGTATGTTAACTAATTATAATTTAAACAAAAATTTAAAGAGAAAGAAGAGATAATAATAAAGAGATAAAAATGAAAAAAAGAGATATTGGTCTTGTATAATTTCTTCCCCCAATTTGAGAAGTTCTCAGCTATTATTTTTCTAAATACACTATTTACTCCCTTTTCTCTTTCTTCTCATTCTGGTAGATGAATTATCTTTATATTTCCTTTTCTCATCATATTTGATAGCTACCTTATGTTTTCTTCACTTCTTAAAAATCTTTGTTCTCTCTTCTCTTTTGAGTCATTTCTGAATGTTCTTCAAGTCACTAAGTATTTCTTCAATCTGATCTGTTCTATTTCCTAAGCTCTTGAATGGATTCCTCTTGTCATTTATTGAATTCTTTTGCTCTAGAATTTCTCTAGTTCTTTTTTAAAATTTCATTCTCTTTGGTAAGGAACTCTTCTGTTCCATAATTTTATTCTTGAGTTTATTGAATTGCCCTTTTGTGTTTTCTTGTAACTTGTTGAATCTCTTCATACCAGCTATTTTGAATTATTTATCATTGAGTTCTCATTATTTTGTGCCTTTGGGTTTGGTTGCTGGAGAATTATAATTTTCTTCTTGTGATACTATGTTACAGTGATTCTTTATGGTATTTGGTAACATATGCCTCTGCTGTTGCATTTGAAGCAGCACATTCCTCTCTTAATTGTTTGCTTTGATCTTCACAGTTCAATTCTGTCAATTAGAAGGATTTTTATTTGTTTGTTTTCTAGAAAATAGTGCCATAGATCATGTTTGTTATTTCCCCTTAACTGGGATGGCTCTAGGCTTACACTCTGGAAGCTCTATAAAGAAAGCTGGTGTAGAAAGCTGACAGTAGAGTGGTAGAAGATGTAGCCTCAGCACCAGGGGCTTTTTGGGTGCCCAGGATCGGTAGGGGGATCCTTGAGTGGAGGTACCCCTAGAGGCCCATCGATGCACCTCTTGGTGAAATACTAAAGCAGACAGTAAGGCCTGTCTTTGATGCTCTTTGTTGTTCTTGTCTGCCTCTTTCACTTTTCTCTCCTTCCTGTGAATATACCTCATCAGAAATTCCTGCCACTAGAGTGAAACAGGTTTCTCCAACCTATTCAGACAGGCAGTCAGAAGTCACTCACTGCTTTCACCTTCCACGTACTCTGTGAAGGAGATTGTCCTTATTGTCACTGGCAGCAAGAGCCCAGCATGTTACAATGTCACCTGGGGAGGAAGGCTGACTTCTCATGCTCTTATTCTCTTCTGCCTCCAAATTCATCTCTTTCCTCTTCCAATGCCTGCCTGGTTCTCCCATCAGGCTGGTTGGACTTCCACAAATTGTCTCCTCCCTTGCAAGTCCATCTTGTTTTTCACACTTCAATTTTACTTTTTCTCAGTTGTGGCAAGTGGGAGTGGGGCAGAATAGGTCCTAACCACCAACTTTCCAAACACAGATTGATAGAAATCTCCTGGGCATTCTGGTATAATGTGCAGTGGCCCTTGTCATTGGCTGTGAGTGACCAAAAAGGAAGGGAAAAAAAGGAACAACTCACATAGTCATGATGCTGCATCACTTCTTTTTAATTTGAGTATAGTTGACATGTAATGTTATATTAGTTTCAGTTGTACATCATAGTGAGTCAACATCTCTGTAAGTTATACTATGCTCTGCTCACCACAAGTGTAGTTAACACACACACACACACACACACACACACACACACACATACATATATCGGGTTTTGTTGTTTTTTTTTTTTTTGCTATGTCACTTCTATAGTTAATTCTTCTGCTATTTGCCACCAAATATTATTGTTACAGTTCTACTTCCTTTTCCTTCCAGTTTTAGGCATTGAGTTGTTATTTTCCTTCATTAATTTCCTCTTTATGTTGGAACAGATCTAGTCATTTCCCAAAGAAGAAAAAATTCAGTAGAAATAGAAATGAAAAGATTTGATGGAAGGATTGAAAGTTAAAGTTGAAGAAATCAATAAATCTCAAGTGCATATAATGGAAAATTACAGAGAGATGTCAGATTCCAATATATGAAGACTAAGAGTCCAAGAAAGAGAGGAAAGAGCCAATAGAGGAAACTACAGCATCAAAGACATAATTCAAGAATAATTTCCAGAACTGAAAGATAAGAGTTTCCAGGTTGGAAGGGCTCACCAAAAATCCAAGACAATAAGTAAAAACATATGTACACCAGGGCACTTAATTATAAAATTTTAGAAAACTAAAAAAGATAAGAAACTTGAAGACAAGTTTCCAAAAAGAATGCAACTTTTTATACAAATGATAAAAATCAGAATGACTTCAGATTTCTGATTTAGGTCAGGGATTAGGAAACTATAAGGCATGGACTTACTGTCTATGGCTATTTTTATTTTACAGTGGCAGTTGAGTAGTTCTTACTACTTGATCCTGTACTAAAAACAGTTTGCTAAAACCTGCTGTAGGGCAATACTAGAAGTTAGAAGGAATTAGACTGATGGTCTCAAATCCTGAAAGAGACATAATTCTAATTTGGAATTATATAGTCAAATTATCACTGAAATTTGAGAGTAAAAGACATAGCCAGGTATATAATTTCTCAACGCACAATTAAATTCAATCCTTTTTTAAACTTCTTCTGTCCCATTTAACTTGTATAAACATATTAGTTTTCCTAATAATTAAATTTTGAACAAACCCTAAATAATTTGGGATGTATGAGCAGTGGCTTTCTCATTGAAAGCACTGCTTCTTCAGTGGAATCATGGAGAAAATTAGCTCAATTAAGAGTATGGAGTCAATATGATTACCTTCAAAATCAGGTTTTGGAGGTAGAGACTGGTGATGCCACATATACCAAGATGTTATGGAAGGTTTATTAATCATGTAATAAATGAGGCTTTCTGGGAGGACAGAGAATGTTTCCAAGCTGGTCTGAAAATGGTTTAAGAAAGCAGGTAAAGGAGACTGGCCTGGAGTTGTGTGGTGTGTAAGAGGTGGAGTTAGGTCAATGATTTGTATAGAGGCTGGTTACTTGCGTGGTTTGAACTTTCTACCAGTGCTAAAGGGTAACACAATAATCTTTCTTATCAGCTTATCCAAATATGGGGCAGAAATGTAAATGGGAGTAGTGGAACTTGAAAGCCATCAGAAGTCAAACATCAAAATGGAGTCAGACTCTTTGAGAAGCCATTAATTAATAAGAGTAACTACACTACACAAAAGCTTTTGAAGCTTTTTTTTAAGGCTGATCTTGCCTTTTCCATTTCTGTCAGACTTGTTCCTTCTGATAGGGCAAAATGTTTATTTTTATTTATGTTAGAATACTCAGGAGGATAAATATGGCAATAGGGTGATTGGTATGATAATGATCTGATGCTATTATCTGGTAGACATCAAATTTAACATAAAGGAGGTTACCTATATTTTAAGTTGTTTTTAAGGTATAGTTTGTAGCTCTAAAAATTTGTTTGCAAGGCAGACAGTTTCAGGTTCATTTTTGAGGGCTAATACTAATTGCCTCTTTATGAGGTAAATTGTAGGTTCACGGAATATATATATACAAATCTGTTTTCTAAAATGTAATTGACTCATTAGAAGCTCTTCTATGTCCAGGGCAGATGTGTCCCCACAGTGGAAAGCACATAGTCAAGGCTGGAGACCCTGACATCTTGTCATTGTAATAATACTAAGTAGGAGCTCATATGTGGTTTATGTGATGTCTTTCTGATGAATGTTTGAAATAATTAAATTTCTAGGCAGTAGATAACCACATGGTTTGTTTGGATCAAGTGGTAAGGCATTTCACCTCTGTGGCTGCAATAACTTGACAATTATGAATCATGCTTTGTACTATTATAGTATATCTGTATGCAGTGCTAAAGCATCCCTTTATACCTAACTTCCCATAGTTGGATGGCCTTATGATTTCCCCATTACCATTGTGTACATAACACATATTTAAAAGTAGTAATAAGCAAAGTATCTGGACATGTAAGTAATGTTTCTGTACAAAATTTGGGATGCTTTATTTTATTTTATTTTATTATTTTTGAGAGGGAGAGAGTGAGTGAGTATGAATGGGGGAGGGGCCAAGGGAGAGGTAGAAAGAGAATCTTAAGGAGGCTCCATGCTCAGCTGGATCCTGATGTAGAGCTTGATCTCACAATGCTGAGATCATGACCTGAGCCTAAATCAAGAGTCAGAAGCCTAAGCAACTGAGCCACCCAGATGCCCTGACTTGCTTTATTTTTCAAAATTTCTTCATTGAAACTATAAGTTGACATAGAAATTCTTTGTAATTGCACAGACAAAAATAGTATCTTCATTTCTGTAGATAGCTAAGGTTGTTCTAAGTCTTTTTCTGATAGTAGTTGTGTTAGACTTGGTATATAAATGATTTGTTCAGCTCTAAAAGCAAACCTATAACTAAACACAAGCAGAAGATTTTTTAGCTGACTAAAACAAGTTGAATATATTACTAATAATTCTTAAGTAATTATACTACTAATAATTAATAAGAAACTATTTGATTAATAATTTTAAAAATGTATAGTAAGAGTATGGATTCAGAATTCTGTAGAGTATAATTAATTTACTATTTTACATAGATGCTTAAATTGTCACAGTTTGGCTGGTAGCTACCCTTTTGAGTTGGATCTTGTGTTATTTAACATCAACACAGAACCACTGTGACAATCACACAGTAGTATATCCTAGACTTAAGCCCCCAAACACTGTTTCTAATCTCAAAGGAATTTGGGTCTCTTTCAGTAGAGAAAATAATTTGAAAGATCAAATTCTGTGCACCACTGTTCCTGTCAGACTCACAGAGTTTGGGCAACACTATTTTTAGTTTATACCATAAACAAAACTAGAAATTATAGATTTAAAAAGTTACAAATATTATACTGACACTTTCATTTTAGCTCTAACACTATTTTGCCCACTAAAAATATGTAACTTTTTAAAAAATTACAATTGAATCTCTTTTTCACTCATGATTTGCTCCTCTATACAATTATTTTTGTTGAAAATAATTTCTAGCAGAATTGAAATAATTATTCATTTGTGAGTTAACAAAATAATATTAAAGTTGATACAAAAGGATTCTATTTCTTGAACTAACAATACAATTATTGAGTAAATAACACTTATTATAGTCATTTGATGATCATCCTTTCCATATATCTCACTAATGACGTGCTGTTAATGTCATATGAAATAATGTTTAATTCATTATTACATAAAATACTTGTCATATTTTTGTATTGATCTTTTTTTAATTTTAATATTTTTATTTATTACTGAGAGACAGAGACAGAGCATGACCATGGGAGGGTCAGAGAGAGAGGGAGACACAGAATCCAAAGCAGGACTGTTTACTCTTGTGTTGTCTCCAAGAAAACCTGAGTTTTTCACTTCTTAATTTACAGCTCAGAAGGAATACTTTAATGTATTTAAACCAAAATGCAATGTAAAATTCAAAAGTCAATTATTTAAAGTAGGGCTCAATTTAAACCAAAACTAGATGTGAAATTCAAACATATTTAATGTAGAGCCTGATTTAAGCTTAATCCAAACAAGGAAACAAAAGAAACTTTTAAATTACTCACTTAAATAACTATACTTTTTATGGTGAAGTGGAATGAAGGGAAGGGATTAACTGAACTTTTGTCCATGCATGAAATATTGGCCTTTTTTTGTCACTATCGATTCTCCGTGTGACCTGCAGATTTATATGAGAAAGAAAAGAAATGAAAAGGATTAAAAAGAATGAAATTCACTAAGCATTTCTCCCCACATTAAAGTGTTCTGCTAATATCTGCCCAAACTCTTATTCTCTGGTCAACTGAGTATGGGTATACTTTCTTTACGTCTTTTAATATAAACTTTGAATAATCTAGATAACTCAGATTTATAACTTAGGTATTGTAATGTGTTTACTGAGTTGTCCTCTAGTATTTATTTCTCAAGAATTACAAATCTAGATTGATGTTCACAGAAAATTAAGAGATCTACAACTTGTTGAGGAAAATTCATATATACCAAATGATACTAAGATCTTTTCCCTCCAAATCTTTTCCCTCCAAGCTTGATTAGTTCTTGGCACTTAAACATGCAAAAATGCAAGACAGGGCCTTTTTCTTACATTATTGCAAATTGAATAAAAAACAGCAGATATCTTTCCTCTTGGAAATACATTCATTCTGAGACAGAATGGCTTTTACTAAGTGGCAATAAACCCAACTTCAATTAAACTTCAGTTCATAAGTTGATTCATAGAAGAGAAAGAAAAATAACCCACCCACACTTGGAGGAGACATATTTTCCTGTCTGTGTTGATCTGACCATACAGAAATGTAATGCATTTTCTTTCTAATAATTTTGAATACTTTTAAAACTTTTTCCCTTACTTTATCTTAGAGACCATTCTTACAAGTTCAGTAACAAAAAGGGAAGCACTCAGCACCACCGTACTCAGTGGAAAGTTGACAGGAATACTCAATTCTCTTCTTAAAATTCCCATCGGAGACTTGGAACCTTACCTAGCTAGGGTCTGAGGATTTGGCAGTGGTTGCAGTCCTGCCAGTTTGCTGTTTAAATGATAGCAAAACATTGCTGGGAGCATAAATGAAATTCTAAATTATGTCCATTTTTTTTCAATTGTCAGGAGCTCTTTTTTATGATTTGCTTAGTCTTTTGCAAAAGTGAGACTGATAATAGAAAACAGTCAACACAGAAAAGCTCTTATGGCTTTTTCTGACATTTTGAGGAACAAAAAATGTAAAGGGAAAAACAGATACATAATGTCATTCCCACTTATGGTGTAAATTTATCTGCACATATTTTATTAACCAACACTATTTCCTAAAAAAAAGGATTGTTCTCACACCTAAGAAATTCTGTTAATAATGGAGGTTAGAGGTTACATCAAAGATATAGCTGTCATAATAAAATTGGACTCAAATGTCCTTGGAAAGATGTCACAAATGGTAAAAGTCTACTTCATGAAATATAGAGCAGACTATGGTTAAGTTCAGTCTTATTAGCACCTTGTTTTAACTTGGTAAATCAGCAAATCAAGTTCTTATTTAGTGTCAGTGTCATTATCAAGGAAAGCAAATCTTCCCAACATACAATCTGCACAGGTCAAGTATCTTTCAGTCCAGGGAGACTACTTCCTCTTTGGCAATAGCTTTCATATATGTTAGGAAAATGGAGACCAACAAAGACACACAAATGTCTTCTTTTATATTTTGACAGTTTTACTCTTTAAAAAATATTAGGAAGTATTAGATATAATAAAAGTCAGAACAGCAAAACAGAACAAAGAATCCCTCCCCATATACCAGCCAAAATTCTAAATATCACCAAAAAATTAAAGACACTTTTTAAAACCACCTACTCACATCTATTTTTCTCCCTCACACAGAGGGAACTACTTTCCTGTAGCCATAATTCTCATGAATGTCTTTATATTATTTTCATGGATGTTTCTACGAGTAACTCTAATTAAAAGTTTTTATTTGAAGTCTTTTTCCTTATTGCATTTGTTTCCTGTACGTTGGTCTGCTTACTATTTTTTTGCTGAAGTGTTAGATCATGCTTTTTACTTAAAATTTTTGGTAGATAAATATATGCCGTCTTGCCATACCTTCATGTCCTTCAGCTTTATTCTGTCTTTTGCTCTAGCTAATTTGTTACTTATATTCCATTGAATTTCACTTCTTATTTGGACTATTTATCTCATATATGGATAATTATTTTTGTGCAAATTTTTGTTTTTATGGAACTTATATTAAAAATAATGTATTCATGACTTTGGTCAGATGGCCATTTTTATTCAACCTCTCAGTGATTTGGTATTCTTTGTGTCCTACAATACCTTACTTTCAAGCTCTACATCTTCCCTATGTCAAGCTGGGCAGGATATTCTCTGTGACCACCCTTCTGAATTGGGTACACTGTTCTCATTTCCTCTTTCTTGGTTTATTTCTTCTAAAGCCTCAAAAAGCTTCCTAAGCAAAGATGTGTCTGTAACTTGTTATCAATTCATATTTTTTCCTCTTTTCTTCCTTTCTTCCTTCCTTCCTATATATTTTTTTCCCTTATATCCTAAAGGTAGCTCAGGAAGAGGAGATAAAAGCATATGCTCATTGCAATCCTGGTCCAGAGGTCTCTCTAAATTTTTTTTTTGAAAAAAATTTTCAGACTCACAGAAATGTTATAAAAATAGTACAAAGAGTTCTCAAATGCCCTTCACTTAGATTCCCCAAATGTTAACATTTTGCCACATTTGCATTACTTTTTCTTTTGAAATATTTGAAAGAAAGTTGTAGACAAGATGTCATTTTTTCTCTAAAGACTTCATTGTGCACTGTTTAAAAACAATGGCATTTTCTTATATTACAATTTTACAATAATCAAAATCAGGAAATGAACCTTGAAACAATTCTTAAATTTATAGGTAAATAAAATTTATTAAGTATTCAACTAATGCCCTCTATTATAGAAATAAACTTTTTCCTTTGTTCAAGGTCTAATTCATGACCACAGATTGCATGTAATTATCATGTCTCTCATTTACTTTGAGACACTTCATTAACTTTTCTTTATGTTTCATAACTGTGATGTATTTTTTTTAAGTTTATTTATTTTGTTAGAGACAGAGAGAGTGCCACTGGAGAAGGGGCAGGAAGAGAGGGAGAGAGAGAATTCCAGGCAGGCTCCGTGTTGCCGGTCAAGAGCCCGACATGAAGCCTGAACTCATACATAAAACCATGAGATCATGACCTGAGCCAAAGCCAAGAGTTGGACACTTAACTGACTGAGACACCCAGGTGCCTCTGTGATGTATTTTTAATACCAGAGGTCAGTTACTTGTAAAATGTACCTCAATTTGGGGTTTGAATTTTTTTCTCATGATTAGATTCAGATTATGTATTTTTGGTAGGAATAGTTTAGAAATGCTCTTGTATCCACCTCAGTGCACCATATAAAAACCCATATGATGTCATTTGTCCCATTAATGGTTATACTAATTTGGATCACATGGTTAAGATTGTGTTGACTTCTCTCTTAAAATTTATAAGGACTTTCACTGAAAGCTTAGTGAATAGTTAATAAGAGGGTCAGAGGATCAGATAAAGATCCACTAATCCATCTTCCTGAAACACAGAAACAGGTGACAAGTTGCAGGACCTTGCAAAGAAATTCAAGATGCCAAGCACATGCAGTCACCGAGGTAGGAGCCTGAGGGGGAAACCTTGGGAGAGTTCTGTAGGATCTTTTTGTGTCTATTATGTTTTAGTGCCTCTGTGGAAACATGGACAAGTTCTAGTAATGTGTTTGGGTTGCTCTTGCTCTGCAGAATGAGAACTATGTGGGTAAATTTTTCTTCTTAGTTCTGTATTTTTTAAAAAAGGTCAATTGACAACAGCTTGTCAATTGTATTAAAAATATGAAATTCTTAGGGGTAAATTTAACAAAATATGTGTAAGACTTTGACAACTACAAATCAATGCTAAGATATATTAAAGAAGACCTAAATAAACAGAGAGATATGTACCTTACTGACAGATGAGGGAACTCAATAGTATTAAGATGCCAATTATCCCAAAGTCAATCTTATTTTAAAGCTACATTAATCAAGACAGGATTGTACATAAAGGATCAATGGAACAGAAAGAAAATTCCAGGGGCGCCTGGGTGGCTTAGTCGGTTAAGCATCCGACTTTCGCTTAGGTCATGATCTCGCGGTTCCTGGGTTCGAGCCCCGCGTCGGGCTCTGTGCTGACTGCCAGCTCAGAGCCTGGAGTCAATTTCAGAGTCTGTATCTCCCTCTCTCTCTGACCCTCCCCTGCTCACGCTGTGTCTCTCTCCCTCTCTCTCTCCTAGAAATAAAAAAATATATATATTTAAAAAAAAAAAGAAAGAAAGAAAATTCCAAAAAATAGAACAAATATATGGCCAGTTGCTTTTCAGCAAAGATGTTCTGTCTGGTAAGTCAATGAGAAAACGGTAGGTTGTTTTTTTTTTCCCCCACAAGAGTCATTGGAAAAATTGAACATCTATGTGCAACAATATGATCACTTACCTTTACTTCATATTATATATATACAAATTGATTTAAAATGGATCAAAGACCTATGTAACCAATAAAACTATAAAAAATTTAGCAGAAAATCTAGGAGACAATATTAGTGAATTTGCAGTATATAAAAATTTCTAAGTAAGAGATAAAAAGCATGACTTATTTTTAAAATGATATTCATTTCAACAAAAAAGGATACTGCTATAAAGTATTATTCTTGTCCCTGAAAAGTTAAGGATTGTTTTATGGATCTCTGGCATCTAACTCCAGGGAGGAAAAAGTTAATCAATCCTGTAAATTTTCTATTATTCAGCGTTTAAATGCTAAATTATATATTGTGAGGTGAATATTATGAGTTGCAGACTATATCATGAGCATTACCATTTCAAGAATAATAGCAACACGTTTCTCAAACATATTTTCTGTGTAATTTGAAAGTCTGGGATACAAGATTTCACTCACCTCTTCAGGTTTATTTTCCCCAGCATGTGGCAGAAGGCATAGTAGTATTTTGCATGATTTAATTAATAAAAAGCTTAGAAGGACTTCTTGAGATAAATAATCAAGGAAATATAATTGAATATATGGTATTTAATTACATAATACACAGAGGTGTTTATTTTTTAAATTTTAAGTAAATGTTTATGTTTCTTATCATCTGGTAAGAAAATATATTCTTTTATATTGCTTACAAAGGCATGTTTGTTCTCCTTTGTCATCTCATGGTAAAGAGATATAGATATTAATTTGTTTTAATATTATACTTCTGAAGATCAGAAGTCTGGGTACAGCATAGCTCAACTAAATCCTCTGCTCAAAGTTTCTCAAAAATAAAATCAAGGTGTTGGCAGACTACCTTTCTGGAGGCTCTGGGGATGACTTTTCTTTCACACATTTTAAAAATTATTAACTATACATCCTTTGTATTTCTCAATAGGTTAAATGAAAACACAACAATTAAACATGATATAAGGTAATGGAGATATATGCATATCTAGAATATAAAATAAATTAATAACAAATGTTAAAAAAGAAAACAGTGTCATGTGTTTAAAGCTATGACAAATGATTTTCTGAGGTTTTAACCACATAACAAGTTGATAAAAGACTGCTTGTTCTTTAAGAATTATAAATAGCATATGTTTCCTTACTATTTTTAATTTTTCACATTTGGCATTTGCTTTTGTCTGACATTTAAGAAATTTGAATGTGAGAAAAACAACAGCCTTTTAGTATTTTAGAAAAGGTCAATTAATCTAATTTGATATCTATAAATGACATCTTTCACTTTCAACAATAGGTCTTTCAGATTGGCTTGTTTATTGAGCAGTAAATGAGATACCTGTTTTAGAAAACACCACCATCATAGGCAGTTGGTTGATTCTTTTATTTCCCTTTGAGTGAAGAAAGTAAGGAGTAGATAATATCCTTGAGCCTGGAGGGTCTTACTTTAGTTTTGCATTGTTTGGTTCAGTTTTAGTGCGGAGCAAGCAAAAGGCCAGATGAGTTCCACTGGACAGCCAGGGGGGATCTTTGGCAGGGATGGTGAAAGAAAAGCCCTGCATGTTGCCCTGACTGAGGGGGGACAAAGGATCTTGGCAAAGGGTTTCCATCAATTTCAAAAACATGTCCAAGCCCTCTACTGAGTACTGGAATGCATTATTTAAGGTTTTATGCTCAGGTAGTTCATACTCTAGCAGAAAGACAGGCAAGCCAACTTAATTATAATTTAATATGACAGAGAATATAATAAATATAGCCAGGTATGTACTTGAGATGCAAAAGATACCATTCACTTAGCTTTAGAACCAAAATGTGAGTGTGATTAGTTTAGGCCTATAAATTTCTTTCATATAGACATGGCCTTTATGTAAACAAACTTACAAGTGAAGTATAATGGAGTGAAGAGGAAATCTACTCACTCTCAGTCAACGATTTTCCATCTAACTTAGGACAAAATCCAAAATGTTTCCCATGTCTTTTTTCTTTTCCTTTTTTTAAAAATTTTTAAACATTTATTCATTTTTGAGAGAGAGATAGAGTGTGAGTGGGGGAGAGGCAGAGAGAAAGGGAGACACAGAATTTCAAGCAGGCTTCAGGCTCTGACTGTCAGCAAAGAGCCCAACGCGGGGCTCAAACCCATGAGCGATGAGATCATGCCCTGAGCCGAAGTTGAAGTTGAACGCTTAACTGAAGGAGCCACCCAGGTGCCCCCCATGTCTTTTGAGGTTAACATGATCTATCTGATCCCTGGTATGAGTCCAACTTCACCTTTCTCCACTCTTCCTGTACTTACTTTGTTTTGTCCACATCTCTCCTCAGAATGACTTTCTGTTTTCCACATTATACTTGTCTTCAGAGCACTTAGCATAGTAGATATATATTTGTGCATGTGATTGTTTATTACTGACTTCTCCACTTAAACAAAATTCTTAACAGCAAGAACTTTTTCTATTTTATTTAGTACTGTGTCCCCGCACTTGACACAGTGTCTGAATTTTAGTAGAAATGTGTCAAATGTTGAATTAAGTAATTATTGAGATATACCAACTGGTGATCTTTTCTCACCATTAATCATTGGGAACTTAGAGTTCCTCAAAAGAGAGTCAGAAGGACTCCGACATCTCTTTCTATTTTATTCCCCAGATATCTCTTATCTGGGATAGTGATTTAATAGCAGTGTTACATATGTACAAATCTCTGTCTCATTGCTAACAGGTTCTTCTTGTTTGGGCTTAATTTCTGGTAATTTATTGCACTTTATTCTCATTTAAAATATTCTTCATCATCTTATCATCAAGTCTTCCTATAAATTTGGCCCAGAAAAAAACCCCTCTCAAATACTAATTAAAATATAAATTGACATGAGTGCAAAAGCATGTGGCAAGTGAGAATACTCAAGCCCAAGAAGGCAACTTATCTCAATTAAGGACAAAAAAAAAAAAAAAGAAAAAGAAAAGGAATAAAAAGCACCTGAAGAGTACTGCCCAATTAAGAACTAATTGGAAATGAATAGTGCACAAAAAGTGTGCAGAGAAAAGAAAGTCAAATTGCACCCAAAGTACTCTGTTAAAGTGAAGATCTGGAACTGACCATTAAAAGCTGACTACAAAGTGTTCAATTATTTGCTAATGTCAACAAACTGTAATTGAATTATACAAAATGACATCCCATTAAAAGCCCAGTTAACTCCTTGAATCAATGGCATAATTTATCCTCTATTTTTGTGTAAAATAATTAACAGTGATTATAAAATCTATAACAGGCTTCAGAATAAGGTGACGAAAAATGATTTCTCCTTATTTTAAAGTGATGTGGGGAAGGTTCACCAACCTAGATGGTTTCATTATATAGGGGACACAGCAACTTCACATGTATTAAAACACTCTTTGGGGACACCTGGGTGGCTCAGTCAGTTAAGTGCCTGGCTCTTGATTTTGGCTCAGGTCATGGTCTCACAATTGTGGGATCAAGCCCTGCATTTGGCTTTGTGCTGAGTGTAGAGCCTGCTTGGAATTCTCTATCCGTCTCTCTCTGCTCCTTCCCTTCTTATGCTCTCTCCTCTCTAAATAAATAAACATTAAAAAAAACCACTCTTTGATAATTCTACTAGGCTGATAATGGCATTAAAAAATCAATTTCAAAATTGAGAGCTTAGAGCATACCTAGACATATCTCCTACCTTTATAGATATGGTACAATGATTATTTTTTTAATATATTTTTTTAAATTTATTTCTAGGAGAGAGAGAGAGAGAGAGACAGCGTGAGCAGGGGAGGGTCAGAGAGAGAGGGAGTCACAGACTGAAACAGGCTCCAGGCTCTGAGCTGGCAGTCAGCACAGAGCCCGACGCGGGGCTCGAACCCACGAACTGCGAGATCATGACCTAAGCGAAAGTCGGATGCTTAACCGACTAAGCCACCCAGGCGCCCCTATGGTACAATGATTATAAGTAGGTTAATTTTGAAATTTGATGGGAAATTGTACACTAAAAGTTACTGATAAGTTGTGAAATGTTTAAAGAAACAAACTAGAGCTTTACTATAATAAAAAGTTAACATTTACCAGGAGTTTTAACTGTCACTGTACTAGCTCATGACCTATGCTGGGATACCTGAGCCAATATGGTATAAAGAGTATGATTTGGAGTTAGGCAGATCTGAGATCAAATGATCATATCCACTCTCTGGCATTTAATGTCAGAGTCTCCTTTGGCTAGTAAAATATGCTTTTTGGAACCTTAGTTTTCTTGTATGTAAAACAGGTAATAGTGTGTGTGTGTGTGTGTGTGTGTGTGTGTGTGTGTGTGTCTGCAATTTTTTCCCCAGGATAGGATGTGATGAGTGTCTGGCAATGAGTATACTTTCAGTTAAAGTTAGCTAATATCACCACCATGATAATGTATCAAGTATTCTAAAAGAAACCAAAAAAAAAAAAAAATACTAGAGTTCCCTTCTACTTATCTAGTTTTCATGTTCCCTTGTTTTTAAAAATCAAAAGGAAGCAAAACTATAATTGGTTCTCGTTAAAAGAGGTATTCTTTATTTCGTTGCTTTCCAGATAGTTTTTTAAAAATCATATTTATTGAGATATAGTTACATGCAATAAAAGCACCCATTTTGAGTATACGTTTGATGTCTTTTAACAAGTTTAACTTCTGTGTAACTCATTACTGTAACCAAAATACAGCTCATGTCTGTAACATAAAGAGTATCCTTGTATTCCATTCCAATCAATCTTTCCCCATAACCCCAGCTCCAAGAACTAATACAATTGCTTTATTGTGTATTTGATTCATTTTTTCCAAAATTTTGTATAAATTAAATATATAGTATGTATTCCTTTATGTTTGGCTTCTTCCACTTACTGTGATGTTGAGATCTACCCATATTGTCATATGTGCTAGTAGCTTATTATTTTGTTATTGCTGAACAGTGTCCCATGGCATGGTCATGATGCTCTCGTTTATTTACCTATTAGTGGACACTTAAAATGTTAGTGAGGATAAAGCTGATAGGAACATTCACATAGAAGACTTTGTATGAGTATGTTTTCATTTGTTTTAATGAAATAACTGGGAGTAGGATTACTGGGTCATGAAGTAAATATGTATTCAATCTTGTTAGAAATTCCCAAGCTCTTTTTCCAAAGAGACTACCATTTTGTCTCTCAACAGCAATGTGAGAGACTTCAAGTTTCCCACATTCTTGACAACAGTGTCTCTTTAATTTTAGACATTTTTTTGGGTTGGTAGTTGGTGTCATAGAATTTTATTGTACTTTTACTTTGAATTGTCCTGATAACTACTGATACTGAGCATCCTTTTATGTGTTTGACCTTTAATTAAGTTTTTGCTAAAGTGCCTTAAAATATTTTTATCTTTTTAAAACTGAATTTTTTTTATTATTAAGTTTTAAGAATTATTTATAGTCTCTGAATACAAGTCATTTATCAGATATGTATCTTTCAAGTATTTTTTCCTAGTCTTTGGCTTGCTTTTTAAATTTCTCATGAGTAGATTTTAGAGGCAAATGTCCCTAATTTTGACCAGGTCTAATTTATCAATTACTTATGTCATGATTTGGGGTGTGTGTGTGTGTGTGTGTGTGTGTGTGTGTGTGTGTTTTATGAGAAGAAATAACCCAGAGTCACAAATATTATCTACTTCTTTCTCCTAGAAATTTATACCTTTAGTTTTTTTCATTTAGATCTATAATCAATTCAATTTCAAATAAATTTCAAAATAATACAATGAAGTAAGTGTCAAGATTTAGTTTTTTCTCCATATGGATATACAAAAATTCCAAGACCATTTGTTTAAACAATATCACTTTCACATTGGCATCTTTGTCAAAACTCAATTGACTATATATATGTGAGTATGTTTATGAACATTTTATTGCAGCTATTGGCAAACTTATTCTGTAAAGGGACTGATAATAAAAATTTTAGACTTTTCATATCATTCAGTCTCTGTTACAACCACTTAACTCTGCTACTGAAAGCAGCCATAGATAATATGTAAATAAATGGACTTCACTGTGTTCCAATAAAACTTCATTTACAGAGAAGGCAGCATGCCAGATTCAGCCCATGAGCCACAGTTTGCTGATCCCTATGTTGTCTTTTGTTGATCTCTATGTCTATCTCTATATCAGTAGCACATGGTATTAACTATTGTAGCTTTATTATAAACCCTGTAATCAGGCCATGTTTATTCTTCAAGAATTTTTTAGTTTTTATGAACTTGCTAAATCTTATTATTAATTATATCAACTGTTTTTTGTTTTTGTTTTGTAGATTTTTAGAATTTCTGTAAAGGTGATCATGTCATTTGTAAATAATATAGTTTTATCTCCTTCTTTCCACTCTTTATAACTTATAGTTCTTTTTCTTACATTATTCTACTATCTAGAACCTCCAGTAAGTTGAATTGAAGGTGGTAAGACCTAGCCTTTCTTGTTTGTAATTCCAGGGGTAAAAAAAAATCCTGTCTTTAACCATTAAATTTTGGTGTTCCTGATAGGTTTTTGTAGATGCCTGCTTTCAGGTTTAGGAAGTGTCCTTCATTTCCCAGATTTCTCAGAGAGTTTATTATAAGTGGGTTGTGAATTTCGTCAAGTGCTTTTTCAGCATCTATTGAAATAACAAAATTGATTTTCCCTTTAGACTATTAACATGGTGAATTATATTGAATGATTCAAATTCCTGTGGTACTATCAAGCAATGAATGAAAGTTCTATCAACAGTGTTTAAATTGTTTTTAAAAATGTGAGAAAAACAATTTACTGGCCAAATTTCTAAAGAATTTTTGTGGCTAAACAGATCAGCACATTTTTATTACTAATCCCTTAACATTGTATCCCACATAGATTCAATTTAGAGAAGACCTAGTTATAGAATAGGCTCCTAAAACTAGAATCAACTATATATATTTATTTTAGCAATAAGTTTTAATAGTCTGTGATTGTTGAACTCATTTCAGATGTAGTTCATGTTTCTAAATCTTGTGAAGTTACATATTTCTGAATTTAAGCAGTAGATTCAAAATAGTATAGTTATTGTAAAGTCAGGGGAATAAAACTTGAGTCAATTAAATGCCCTCATTCTTCATGATTCCCTAATTTTCTTCAGTGCAATGTTTTTTGGGGACATTGGAAAAATTTATTAATTCTCCAGAATTTTATATCATCAGTGGAAAATGCTGCAGAACTCAGGTTTGTATGACAGTGAAAAGATTGTCCTGATACAAGGAGGTCATTACAGAGTAATGGCCCCAAGATCAAGATGAACACATTTTATGGACCTCAATATAAGCATTCTTTGTAATTACTTAAGTGACAAAAATCATTTTTGAAAATTATTAACCTGAAAATTTCTCATTTTATTCTATTTTGAAAATGAGATTTATTAATTATAGAATCTAGGCTGACAATATTTTTCATATTTTTCTTTCAGTAATATAAAGACATTGTGTCATTTTCTCCTGGCCTCTATTATTTCTGTTGAGATGTCACCTGTCGATTCTGTACATGTCTTGATATGTAACAATGTAACATATCTTTTCTTTCCTGATCGACTTTAGGATTTGCTCTTTATCTTTGGAGTTCATCAATTTGACTATGATGGGCCTAGGTTAACTTATTTCTTCTGCTTAATGTTCTACTGAATTTTGAGATATCGTTTGATGTATGTCATCAATTTTGGAAAATTCTAGGCCATTATGTTTTCAAATATTTCTTTTGTCTTATTTTTAAACTCTTCTCTTTTTGACTCCAATCATATACATTATAGTTTATTTGATATTTTACCACAGATATGGTATATTTTATTCTCCTCTTTTTCCTATTATTTTTTTACTCATTGTATTTCAGCTTGGATAAATTCTAGTAACCCAGTGTAAATTAACTGATCTTTTTTTCTGTAAAGTGCCAAACTGCTGATAAACTTATCGAAATATTTCTTCATCTCTGATATTAAAGATATATTTTTTATATTGTCATTTCTATTGGGCTTTGTTATATTGTTTCTATTTCTCTGTTGAGAATTTACATTTATCCATTCATATTATCCACATATACAATAGATTCTTTCACATATTAATCATTGTAGTTTTAAAGGCTCAGTCTGGTTCTATAAGTATTTTTCTCTTGTTGATTGGTCGTATTTTCTTGCTTCTTTGTATGACTCATAATATTTTATTCTCCACCATATCTTAAAGATCAGTGTGGACTGAAATAAATGATATTTATGCTCAGAAGTGGGCATTTCCCTTTTGTCAAGAGTGGTAGTGTGAGGAGATGAGTCAAATTTGTAGCCAAGATGGGGCTGGATTTTCTGGCCACTTTAGATAGATTGTGCACCACTGGATTCCAAATAATGTGAAGTTAGGATGAAGACCTTCTCCCCTGTTAGGACTAGAGGGCCTGAGGGTATTATTGCCTACTGCTTTCTCCTTAGACTTCCACAGACACAATATCTGTGCTGTAGATGGTATATCTCTCAGCTCACCTGCCTCTCTCCCAGTCATATGTTTCCTCTCCCTAGTATTTAGTGGGGTTGCTAAAAGATTTTTCCTCATATTTTCCCCGTTCTCAGCCTATAACAAATTTAAGTTTAGTAAATGCATGTTTCTTTGCATTCTCGGATCTCAAATGGGTTTGAAATATGAATTTGTGATTACTCAGCTTGTTCTTGTTTGAGTAGTGACAGTTTTCTTTTCTGATTTTCATTGTTGTAAATAGACATGGAAGTCACAATGTAATTTTTTATGAAAAGACCATTTTGATTTTAGAGTGGTTCATTTAGCAAATTTTTCTTCATAGCAGTTAGGTTATTATTAGTGTTTCTATATTATGTTTGAGAAATCTTTGCCCATTCCAAGGACACAAAGATGTCCTCTTTGTGTGAATACCCCTCTTTTCTTCTGAGAGTTTTATTATTTCTGGAAAGTTACTTTAATGAATCTTTAATTTTACTTGAGATCTGAGGAAAATATATCAGCTTGAGGGATGTATATTTTGTGTTTCATTGAGGGTGATCTTTACCCTTTACATGTGTTTTTCTTTTATTTTCATTGGTTTTGGGAAAAAACACAAATGCTGCTTTCACTTTGCTCCTTTTAATAAGAGTCTCCTTTGTTGCTAAATATTTTTAGATTATAATAATTCTCCAACATCCTTGGAATTATATGAATTCATCTGAACTAATTAAGAGTTTGACAGCACTATTCCAATTTTTAGCAACATAAAAGGAATTTAAAGTGGATTACTTAATCCCAGTATAAATGTCATCAGAAATGAATAGAGTAAAGTTTTGAAAACTTAATATGTCTATATGTATGGCTCAAGGGATTTTATTGATTTTACTTCTCTAATCAGTCAAATTCCAATTACACAGTCCAGCCTAGATTCATATGAAGCAATCCATCTGATTTTTGTATTACTTGCAAGATCTGCTTATTAGAAGAAAAGTAGGTCATTAGGCTATTTAAAATAAAGAAGATTTTAGCCTTAATTTAAGACTAATTTCTTTTAATGTATAGGTTTATTTAAAGCTATGTTTATAGGAGATTAATGTTTTAGAGGGAAAATCTCTGTGGTAATTCATGCATTTTTATCATCTGGAAGAAATAATCCTTATAGGTTACATATTTTATACATGGTTTTTATGCTGTTTAAAGGTGATCTACTTAAATTTTATTTTCTGTAAATACAAAAGGAAAATTGTAGAAGGACCTAAATCCTTATTATCACAAAATAACTCTAAAATCTTTAAAAAGTAGTTTATTTTTCTTATTCTCTCAACAATGACAGTATAATATATGCATATAATATATAATATATATAATTATATATAATATAGCTGAAGTCACACAGTTTTGTTTTGTTTTTAATTTTTTAATGTTTTTATTTATTTTTGAGAGAGAGACAGAGAGAGAGACAGAGGGAGAGAGAGGGAGGGGCAGAGAGAAAGAGAGACACAGAATTCAAAGCGAGCTCCAGGCTCCTAGCTGTCAGCACAGAGCCTGATTTGGGGCTCGAAGTCATGAACCATGAGATCATGACCTGAGCCAAAGTCAGACAGTTAAATGAATGAGCCACCCAAAGTTACATAGTTTTATTCTTAAGAAAAGCATATTGTGTTGCAGAGATAGGGAATATAGGTCTGTCTGCTTTTGCATTAGCAAGTTTAATGTAACATTTTTATTTTAAAAAGAAATATGTTTTTCTCTTTACAGAGATATAAGTACCTATCATAGGAGTATATTAGAATTCCATCATCCAGATTGTTTATCAGTGAGAAATAATATTTGTTCTTCCAACTTATATTTATTTAACATACTGTGTATCCTAAGCTCTCCCAGAGATATTAGAAGCACATGACAAGGTATCATATTGATGAAAAAAATAACAAAACAAACCCAACATGCAATGCCCCACTAGCTCAGTCAGTAGAACTTGAAACTCAAAAAAAAAAAAACCCACATATTAATTTCTTATAAAAAATTAAAAAACGGAATCAAGCTCTTAGTGCTTTCAGAGTTCTAAGGGGACAAGATCAGTTGAAATTAGAATTTGGAAATTGGAACATTAATTCCCTAATTATTTTCACAAACTAGTAGATGAGTAGTTGGAGGTGGTCGAAGGTGAAATGACATAGTAGACAGCTTTGACAGATGGTCCTCCATAATGCCCACTTCCTAGTAGCCACACCCTTTTCCTGAGTGTGAACTGGGGCCAGTGACTTGCAAATAGCATAAGACAAAGTGATGAAATTTTACTGGTTTACTTAGATTACAAAAGACCGACTTTGATCTTGCTGATATTCTCTTTTCTTTTTCTCAGCTTGTGCAGTTTGATTAAAAAGAAATGAACAATAACTGCCATTTTGGAGATATTCATGGTGTCAAAGAACTGACAGTGGCATCTGGCCAACAAACACTGAAGACCTAAGCTGTCAAGTCAACAGCCTATGAAGAACTGGATCGGTGGACAACCACAGAGAGACCCTGGGTGTGTAGTCTCTCTCAAGAAGAGACTACAGTTCCAGTAATCCTTAATTGCAGCCTGTAAAATAATCTGAAGCAGAGGACCCAGAAAAGCCATGTCTGATTTCTGGAACTGCAGGAACTACAAATGAATATTCTTTCAGGCCACCAGGTTTTGGGGTAATAGTTCCTTGTACAATGATAGACAACTAACAGAGAGAGACAGAAAGAGTTAAGATATAGAAGAATGGACATAAATGGGAATGATCAGGGTGAGGAAGAGTATTTTAGATCAGCAAATAGCATGAATAAAGGCAAAGAAGTGGTAGTTATCTCTGGGCTAAAGTAGAGAAGAAATCTCATGGAATACTGAGGAAAGATGCCGAGTATATGTTGTAACAATCTTGCAAGCTAGGACTGGGAAGACACGTTAGTAATAATATGGGTAAAAATAATAGCTAACATTTAATTGTGGTTAATGTAGCTAATGTTTAATTTTATTAATATATGTACTATATGATTTGCTAAGCATTTTAAGAGCAATATCTCATTTGATCCTCACAGTTCTATGAGAAAGAGATTTCTTGTTTTGTTTACAGATGTGTGAACTGGGGCTCAGCTTATTTACAATATGAGCAGTTTTCATCTGGAAAGATCATAAAAGGGTGGCTTAGTCAGCTGAGCATCTGACTCTTGATTTAGGCTCAGGTCATGATCCCAGGGTCACGGGATTGAGCCCTGTGTCAGGCTCTGTGCTGAGTGCGGAGTCTTCTTAAGATTCTCTCTTCTTCTCTTCTCTTCTCTTCTCTTCTCTTCTCTTCTCTTCTCTTCTCTTCTCTTCTCTTCTCTTCTCTTCTCTTCTCTTCTCTTCTCCTCTTCTTTTCTCTTCTTCTCTTCTTTTCTCTACTTTTCTCTTTTCTCTTCTCTTCTCTCTCTCTGTCTCATTCTCTCTTTCTCTCCTTCCCACTCTCCCCCACTCAAACATGCTTTTTCTCTAAAAAAATAAAAATAAAAGAAATGATTAATGCTTTAATGATTAGGGCACAAAAATTATACATATTTTAAACTGACACTGAATTAGGTTGGCTTAATAGCAATTTCTCACATGGTTTTCCATCAAGATATTTTTTCTATTTTATATACTTAACTCTAGTGATGCCATGATTTTAAGAAAAATAATATATAGGAAAACTCTTATTCTTCATTTATGAGTAGGTCTTTATTTTTCATTTAATCATAGTGGCTCACTGACTATTAAAAATTAGTGTGTTTTTAAATTTGATAGAAACAGGTGTTAAAAATCAAATTCACATGAATAAATACAAGAGAGAAGAGCTGAATGTGTCCCTACTCTACCAACTTGAGAATTCTAGTCACAATGAGGAAAAAGCTGACTTGAGAGAGAGTTGCCAAGATAGTTTTCTCCTCAAAATGTAAGTGTGGGGTTTAAGATTAGAGAAGTGGAACTCTTCTAAGTGATATGGTAAAAATTTGGGGATTAATTCAATTATAGCAAGAGAGTATAATTTGGGAATTAATTCAATTATAGCAAGAGATTATTATATAATTATAATTGTTTTGAATAAAAAACTGTGAGTTCAAGAGTTTATATATATATATTTATATATATATAAATATATATATTTATATCAGCCCATATATATATGTTTCAAAGCAGATATATATATATATATAGAGAGAGAGAGAGAGACTGATAAAAAAGCTACTTTGAAATTATAGTAAAAGAAGGGTATAGAAGAGGATTCTTTAAAAAATCAAATGCTAACAGGGGAGATCCTCTGTTGAATATCTAGAACAAATCCTTACTATCGTCTCCTTATCAATTCACATATAATAATAATTTGATTAAAGAAAGTTGCTCGTCATTTCAGAAAAGTAAAAGACCTATCTAGTTACTGTATAAGCTGGAGATAACTTATTGATTATTAAGCAAGTGGTAGGGACATTATAAGGAAGGTTGAGTTGGATTTTTTTATTGTAGAGCTACTGGAAGATAATCTTTTCAGGCTATGAAGATACTGAGAAATTTATCATTTTACTAGGAGGTGTTGCAAATGTGTTTTTTCTTCGTTATGGAGATAAACTTGTATGAGCAAAAAGAAGCTATGGAAAAAATAATATTCTTTTTAAAGAAACTGTCAACATTTTAATCAGCCTTCTCCATCATGAATATTGTATTTATTTCTTGTCTGCCTTTCATTACTTTTGTAGTCATTTAACTAATCAGTGAGGTGAAATTAGAGAGATATTTAAACCTTTCTTTACATGTAAAGTGAACTGAAAGTAGCATAAATATTACATAAAATCATGCAATTTGGAATAAATACATAAGTTCCAATTCTAAAGAAAATGGCAGAGAGGTCCTGATTGTTCTCTGCCATATGAAAAAATAAAACTAAAACTTCTGCTTCTGCAAAGGTGATTTATCTTGTACAAGACCCATACAAGTCTGGAGGAACTTTATTTTTGCTCATTTCTGATATGCTTACTGAGACACTTTGGAACTTTGATGGCTAACTTTTATTAGTGACGATGTGTTCCATTGGTACTTTCTGAGAATTTTATGTCTTCATATATATATATGAATTTTATGTCTCCATATATATATGACACAGTGTGATGAGGCTTGTACTGAACAGGGGAGAGTGCTCTTTTTGGTTGTGACTATGGGTATATCCTCACAAGGACTACGATTTTTCTCTGGCTATCAGCATTTAATGCCCAGTGGTTTTCTAAGTCCCCTATGGAAGAATTTGTAACACCGTGGCATGTGGAGAGTGAGAAGAAAAAGGTGTTGAATTGAAACTTGTTTTTTCCAGGGGCTTCAACTTGTATGTACCATATCTGGTCCCTTAGGCAGGATAAAGTTTCTAGTATGAAAAATACCTATTTCAACTGTGAGTCAGACTCTGCCCACATCCAACAAGAGGAGTCCTTCTGCTGTAGCCACTCCAGCCCTTCTCCTCCCAGCCCTAAAGGTGGGATAGGTGCCTTATTGTTTTCCATTCCCACTTCTGGCCCACTCTCTTCCTCTTCCTTGAAACTCTCCGCATTGGATTTCTTGTCATCAAAACTTATTATCCACCATCCCTCACTGTGGCTGTCATCTCCTGGTCCCAAAGTCATTCTCTCTCATTTCCTTACACTTTTTAATTCCTGAATCACTGACCTTCTCTCCAATACAATTTCTGTGTTAATTCTGGGTGACCTCGAAATACATGTGGGTGATCTTTCCAAAAATCTGGCTCTCAGTTACTTCAATGCCTCTTCATTTACTTTTGTTCTTGTCTTACCTTCTCAAATCATGCACTCCCATGGCCATGTATCATGGACTTTGTCGTTGCCAATGACTGCAATCCCTCCACTGTCTAAATTTTATCCAGTCCCCCCTCACCTCTACCATCTAAGTTTCAAAGTAACTCCCATCATTATTCTGACTCTGGCAATCCTTTGGCTCTCCCACATCTCAACCCATTGACCACACAGATTTCTGTTGCTTTTCAACCCTGTCTTGTTCTCTCTTCTCAGTGAACATAAATTCCTTAGTAATCTATATAACTTAGTTCTTTTCATTCACTCAAAAATCCATTGTTTCATCACACTCCATTGGCAAAGTCATAGCCCTGTCTCCTTTGTACCAGCACTCATGTCGCAGATGGTGGCTGATGAACCTACACGGGCATGACGGGTATGCCGTGGTGAGACCCAGTGGACCCTTCTGCTGCCTGACAATCTCCCTAGGCCATGCATTTGTCCCCTCTCTGAGACAGATATTGCATCCCTACACACTCCCCCAACTCCTGACTTTCCTTCCCCATATTTTCTTTCAGCTGATCACTTCATTCCCTATTTCACGGAGATTAAAGCAACCAGAGGTTAATGATGCTCCACAGATGGCCACCATCACATCTGTCACCTAATAGCATCTGCACCACACACTCTGCCTTCACACACCTTTGATTACAATGAATGGTTTTCTTCCCATCTAAGACCGACTTTTCAGATTGTGGCTTTTTCCTCTCTCTTTTCGCTCACATCCTGTTGTTGGTGTACTACCACCTTTGAAATGATGCCTACAGTGGCAGTTTTCTCTAAAATTGCAAAATGCCTTCCATTCTGATAACTGAATTCTTACTTGCTCTATATATTTCCATAGTACTTATCGCCTTCTATATGCTTTGTAATGTACTCATTTACGATAGTTATTTTTTATTTCCTGTTCCCCTGCTGGAAAGTAAGCTCCCATGAGGGCAGTGGTGTTTATGTCTCAGTCACTGTTGTATCCTAAATGTCTAGAACTGTGCCTGCATATAGAAGGCACTAAGTATTTGCCATTGAATCTATAAATTGTTGCTCGAAAGAATATAAGTATTTCAAGCTGGGACTTGTTGTAGTACTGAAACGCATGTGGCACTTCACTAATTTCTTAAAAGAAAATCCTCCCTATCTTGTAATTTTTTCACCTAGTTTGGAAAATTTGTAAAAATTAGATTTCATATTTATTTATTACAAATAAAAACATAATTCACACTTAAAAACTTACTTGGACTAAGGATTTCTGCTACAATATGCTTAAAGGATCCTTCAGGAGCCACTCATACTTGAAAGCACCTTTCCTTCCTTCATGTTCCCTCACTCCCTCTGCACTTTCTTTTAGGAGAGAGGAGTTGACCTTGAAGGGCATATATCTTCCTATAGATAAAAACTATCCAGTGATGACCATATTCTTTGAAGGAGCGATGCCTCTTAGATTATATTTTTATTATTATAGTTAATATTTTTTTTAAAGACCTATTTTATTTTTAGAGAGAGAGAACGTGAGTGGGGGAGAGGGGCAGAGGGAGAGAGAATCGTAAGCAGGCTTCAAGCTCAGCATGGAGCCCAGCATGGAACTTGATCCCATGACCCTGAAATCATGACCTGAGCTGAAATCGAGAGTGAATCACTCAACCAACTGAGCCATGCGGGTGCCCCTAGGTTATATTTTTAAAAATACATAGGTGTTTTTGTTTTTATAACAAGGAATTGTTGACACTCTCTAATTTTAGACATTAAAATGAAATTTAAGTACACACTTTAACCATAAATTGAGAATGGTTAACTTATACTGCCATGGAACTATATTTACATGTCACTGCTTTTACTCTGTCTTCACCCACAGGTATGTGAAACATTCTGCAAACAATAACTTTTAAAAAGAAAGTCTTTACACTGTTGATTATTACCTAAGAAATAAAAAACTTTATTATAATTCAAGATTATCATCTCTCTTCAAAATATCCCCTTAAGCCTATCATTTCATTAGCTCACATCAATTCAAAATACAAACCCCCATGAGTACATTTATTCCATAACTTTATTTCCAAAATGCTATTAATATTTTCTGATTATGCAGCAGAAATCTGAAACGTCCCTAGAGTCACTAAACCTGCCCTAATTGATTTGTGTGTAAGGCAAGCTAAATTCAGACACGCATTCATCACGGCTGAAGTATTTCCCTTTTTTTCAGGCTGAAGTGTGCATGAAGAGTACAAGTGCCATTCCAGCTTACTCACATTTGCAGGCAGCCTGCATCCAGAGTATTCTCCTGCACTCACAAGGTCACAGCGCCGGGGAAGGGACCCAAGCTGTGTGTGCTCAGCTTCGGCCTTCCCCCTGCCCCCATTCGCTCAGTGCTCTTCCCTCTCTTCTGGTCACAGAGTGCCAGCAACCGTCAGACTGACAGCTTCCTTGATTTCTGTGAACTGATCTAAAGCTGCATTTTCACTTTGTTCCATGGATGGCTTTTTCAGTCTGCCGCTTCTGCTTCCTCCCCACTCACCTCACCAGAAAGAATATAAGTGAAAGATGAGAGCATGGTAATAAAATATTCTTTTCTTTCTTTATCAAAGGCAAGTAGTATTTTCACAAGGTCAGAGTTCTGAATTTTTTTTTTCCTAAAGGACTTCAATTCAAAAGTTCCTTGAGGTGTCTGCAGCTGAAGGAGTATCAATTGGAACACTTCATTGCTTTGAAACTTTACATTCGTTTTTCTCCTAGAGCAGTTTTATTAAGCCAAGCTTGCTATTTACCTCAGATTTGCCATGCTATGGGGTATGAAAAAAGATTAACTAGACCCAATTAGATGCTGGAAGTTATTACATATTCCATTAATAAAAGGCTTCCTTCTTGGTAAAAAAAAAAAAAAAAAAAAAAGGATATAATATCTGTGAAATAAGCATATTATGGTGCTCTTCACAAACTACCTCAGTGTCATAGCAGCTTTTCAGTGCTTTTATTTCTGGATAGGAATGGGGAGATGCATTAAAATACTAGGCAACCACCCATATTGATTTAATATGAAAAGTACTCAAACTCCTTTGTCTATAAATCTCTCCTTCCCAAGGACTCCTTAAAATTCTAGATTAGCATAATCAAGGCTACTGTAGAGTTAGCGCTTAATATGATGATATTATTTGGGTGCATTTAAAAATCATATTATCAATAATTTTGCTTAAGTGTGCTGATGAGAATAATTAGCACTGAGGAAATAAGACAAAGTACTACTAATTTTCTATGGTTAAGCCAAGTGGAATCAGAAAACGTGAGTTCTGTAGGGAGTCTGGAGAAAAGGTACCCTGGTAACAAAGAAGCAATATGGTGGCTTTGCATGGTTTTGAGAAGAGAATGCTCAAAATGAGTTAGAGAAGAAGTAAATACAAACATTAATTTTTTAAATGTTTATTTTTGAGAGAGAGAGAGACAGTGTGAGCAGGGGAAGGGCAGAGAGAGAGGGAGACACTGAATCTGAAGCAGGCTCTAGCACAGAGCCTGATGTGGGGGTCAAACTCAAGAACTGCGAGATCATGACTTGAGCTGAAATCAGACGTTTAACCAACTGAACCACCCAGGCACCCCTCAACTTAGCTATTTTAATGTGAATATAATTATTTTTAGAATTTATTTTATTTTGTCTAAGGTAACTGTTTTAACACTTGTGAAGAGAAAGGAAGGAAGGAAGGAGGGAAGGAATTCAAATTCAAAGGGTAGTATTAGTGAGCAGAGTGAAACAGAATGTGAATTCAGTCAGAGTCAGGAGCCAGATCATGCAAACCTATAATAAAAAGACAAGAGATGCCTTTTTCAAATGCAATCTGCTACTAAACAGTCTGACTGAGAAGCTGTGTGGAGGTCTTGGGACCATGGCTTCCCACATTCTCCCTCCTGGCTGCTTGCGTGCATCTTGAGGCAGCACCAAGGAACCTCAGGGCTCTGTGAGATTCAGTTAAAAACCACTGGATAAGTGAATGTTTTTCTTTTCGAGATTATTTTTATTTTTTTTAATTAAAAAATTTATTTTTTTCCTGAGAGAGAGACAGCATGAGCAGAGGAGGGTCAGAGAGAGAGGGAGACACAGAATCTGAAACAGTCTCCAGGTTCTGAACTAGCTGTCAGCACAGAGCCCAAGGCAGGACTTGAACCCAGGAACTGGGAGATCATGACCTGCGCTGAAGTCAGACGCTTAACCAACTGAGCCACTCAGGTGCCCCGAGATTATTTTTAGAGCAATATTGTTTTCCTTCAATGTTAGGTAAACACTTTTTTCTACTGCAAACAACATTGTACCCTAGCTTCATTAACGTGTTTCTGTCACTATTTTCATAGGTTAGATTCCTAGAAGAGGGATTTTAATGTCATATAATTAATGTTATTTTATCTGTAGCTGCTGGCATATGTTTGGTCAACTAAAATCCCAAAGCCTTTGGATATTCCCTGCTGCCAAGTCAGTTCTGCTCTGGTTGGTATTTGCATAACTGATATGTTGATCCTTTCTTTCCTTAAAGGGAAGATTTATTACAAACAGAGCTGTTGGACAATGTGGCTGGAGTACTTCAAAACAATGGCCCTTCCAGTAGTTGCCTCCAGAATTAGGCAGAACTTTCCCTCAGTTCCCACAGTGAACTGTTTCCCGCAGTGTGGAAAACCAGGGGACTTTCTGATGGGGGTGGAGCCACATCAGCTCACTAAAGAGAACAGCAGAGCTATACACACATTCTCTGCAAACATGCAAACCCCAATGTGGCAATGTGATAGGAAGGGTCAGGGCTACCCATGCCCTAATTCTTCCTCTGTATTTGACCACTCAGATAAGTGACACCCTCTTTCCAGTCAGAAGGAGTGAAATAGGTGGCGAGGAGAACCTGGAGTGTAATTCTAATAGCAGTTTGTTGGTATAAAGACCAATACTGTGATCGTGGAAGTTTCCTTCTTATAGGTTGATCCCTAATTAGTACTTAAACATGTGGTAGGAGAATGGGATCAGCCAAAAGGAGACATTTGTTACCATTAAAATGGGAGAAGGGGTATTGCACTAACCAATGTAAGAGGTTGCCTGACTTACATACATATCTCCATGATAAAATTCTGTGAGTTGTAGTAATATGTTTAATTCTCAAGTCTGCCTAATTCTATCTTTTCCTGGATCTTGTTTTCTCAAGTATTGTCCACTTTGTAGTTATGAGGTATTGATAGATCTACTCCTTTTGAAGTGCCCTAGGATTATCAATAATAATGTATTCCTGGATGTTTCTAGGGATCCAGAATTCACAAACCTTCTTACTCTATTTATGGAAATTAGGATATGTTACCTTTCCCATAGATTGTTGACAGGTCTCTATTTTTCTATTGTTTTCTTGAAGATTGATTAAATTAATGCTTTTTGATTCCACACTCTAAATGAATTTGATACGGAACTGAACACTTGAATGCATTTAGAGCTGAACTTCCATAAAGTTAATTGACTTTATCTATAATCTGTATGGACAGTATTTACCTGTAATTATTTTAAATCAAAATAACATGGGCACATGGCAAAACACCCATTAGTATAGCATGAGTGGGTTTTGATAAAAAGGACTAGTCTTCTGCCTTATGCTCCCTAATCTCATTCCCACTCCCCAGAGGCAAATATTTTCTACCACTTACGGTTTCAGCTTTTTGGTGACTACCTACATAACTCTAGATAATATGTTTGTGCCACCATTTCTGAGCTTAATCACCTTAAACACTGTCTAATGGCTCCTATTTTGAAAGATGGGAATTTAGTTTATATCTTCTTGGCCTCACATCCTTTTTCTGTTTGTTTTTGATCTTTGTATTTATTATTTTCATTCTTTTCTGGTTACTTTTATAACTGTAAACATACAATATTTCTGTATTTCTTTTGCTCCTATAATTTTAATCAACACGTGGTACCATTTTGTATAAAATGATTTTCTCATTATTCTTCCTTCCACATTTCCTACTCGTTTTTCTGGCAGCTGTAATTTTACTTACTTTTCCTTTTCACATTGTCAAGGTTGTCAGCATCTACATTCCATAAACCTGTAAGTTAAGTCTTCATGTTGTATTTATATATTGGCTATGAATGTTAAAAATTAATAAATAGCTCATATGAATTTTGACTATGTAAAATGATATAGTTCATATTTTTCATATGTTGGTTATTTTTCTATATTCCAGAATATTTAAAAAGTTTATTGACTATTACAGAGGTTATTGGCCATTTCATTTCATTAGCATATTAAAAAACTTTTTTTTTTTTTAACATTTATTCATTTCGGAGAGACACAGAGACAGCATGAGCAGGGAAGGGGTAGACAGAGAGAGTGAGACACAGAATCCAAAGCAAGCTCCAGGCTCTGAGCTGTCAGCACAGAGCCAGACACAGGACTTGAACCCATAAACCCTGAGGTAGTGAACTGAGCTGAAGTCAGATGCCTAACCGACTGAGCCACCCAGGCACCACACTTAACCATATTTTTAAACTTTTAGTGCTTGTTACCTCTTCTTTGCCTATTCCTTCTGATAACATTTTATTTTTGTTTTATGAATTAAATATCTTCTTACATCTATTGAGTACCTGGAGTAGAATTTTATTTAAAGGGTTCTCTCTCTTGAATTACCTATACTTCAGAATTACAAAAAAATCTCTAGTTCTTTCTTTTTATGGCTTTCCTCCTACATCTGGCCATCCTTTATCACTCACACACCTGTTTATACTTGAGTAAATTATATACATTTGTTCTAAGGTCTCTTGTAGTCTTTCCCTGAGTGTTATTCTTAAATTGCTAGATCACCAGGGTGATCAGGACTTTCAAGCTACTGGTTTCTCAAATACAAGCATCAGGAGGATTTTATCCTGCTGTACCTCCCTCCTCACAAGAAATCCTCACTCTTCTCAGCTTATGTGTTCAATTTTTTAGGGATGAGTTGTTGGATGTTTTGCTTGTAGTAAAATCCTGTTGTTTGCACTCAGCATTAGGGGTGAGAAAGAGGAATCAGGTGTTCAGATTAGAGATCTTCAAGTAAGCCCCCTGTTTCAGGCTTTGCTTTAACTCTGACCTCATTCCTATTCAGGAAGTCCTAGCCCGGAGCGTCTCTGCCAGACACTACCCTAGATGGACTTCTCCTTCAGCCTGCCACCCTCCAAGGGTATGTGCTGGTCTGTCGCTTGCTTCCTCGGGTGTGTTTCCACCAACTTTGTAGCCTCTGGAGATTTGTGAAATGGCCTTAATCCTGATGATGCAGACTTTGACTTTCTTCATTCTTTTTAATTTTATCCCAAATTTATTTTTGTTCTCTCATTTCAGTGAGATTTATGCTCTTTTTGCTATACCAAACTGAGAGTTAATTTGCAAATTTGTTCTAAATGTTATCTGAAAGGTGCCCGGGTGGCTCAGTTGGTTAAACATCCAACTTCAGCTCAGGTCATGATCTTACAGTTTGTGGGTTCAAGCCCCGCCTTGGGCTCTGTGCTGACAGCTGGGAACCTGGAGCCTGCTTCCGATTCTGTTTTCCTCTCTCTCTCTACCCCTTCCTGCCTCAAGCTCTGTATCTCTCTGTCTCAAAAATAAATAAACATTTTTTTAAAAGGTAAAACTTAACAGAAATTTAAAAAAATAAGTGTTATCTGACTCTTGGAAATAAAACCATTTTACTTATTTTTTTTTCTTAGTTTATTGTCAAGTTGGTTTACATATAACACCCAGTGCTCATTCCAACAAGTGCCCTCGCCAAGCTCATCACACTCCCTTCCCTTTACCGCCACCCTCCCCCATCAGCCCTCAGTTTGTTCTCAGCATTCAAGAGTCTCTTATGGTTTGCCTCCCTCCCTCTCCCCCACTATTTTTCCCCTTCTTCTCCCTCATGGCCCTCCATTAGCTTCCTCCTAATCCACCTATATGTGCAAACATATAGTATCTGTCCTTCTCTGCTTGACTTATTTCGCTCAGTGTAACACCCTCAAGGTCCATCCATGTTGCTACACATGGCCAGATTTCATTCTTTCTCCTTGCCATGTAGTATTCCATGGTATAGGTAAACCACATCTTCTTGATCCATTCATCAGGTGATGGACTCTTAGGTTCTTTCCATGTTTTGGCTATTGTTGAGAGTGCTGCTATGAACATTGGGGTACATGTGCCCCTATGCATCAGCACTCCCATATCCCTTGGGTAAATCCCTAGCAGGGCTATTGCTGGGTCATAGGGGAGTTCTATCGTTAACTTTTTGAGGAACCTCCACACTGTTTTCCAGAGGGGCCGCACCAGTTTGCATTCCCACCAACAGTGTAGGAGAGTGCCCATTTCTCCACATCCTCACCAGGATCTAGAGTCTCCTGATTTGTTCATTTTAGCCACTCTGACTGGTGTGAGGTGGTATCTCAGTGTGGTTTTGATTTGTATTTCCCTGATGAGGAGGGATGCTGAGCATCGTTTCATGTGTCTGTTGGCCACCTGGATGTCCTCTTTGGAGAAGTGTCTGTTCATGTCTTCTGCCCATTTCTTCACTGGGTTGTTTGTTTTTCGGGCGTGTAGTTTGGTGAGTTCCTTATAGATT